>NC_056746.1:675592534-675780034 GCF_019279795.1 Protopterus annectens
GAACATATCCAGTTATGAAAATTGCTATTTAGGTGCCTGTTAAAGAAGTATCATCTGCCTTTCATCTTCACAGTATATAAGTCAACAACATAAAACAGAAACTATTCAACATGTCTTATATAACATATAAACAATACTAGAAAGAATTAATAAATAATGAAATTACTCAACTTTTAACCACATTAACAATTACTTCCAAGGATACAAGTATGTGTCTGAGACTATAAAGTTTTCAAACTCATTTCCACATCCCCAACCTTCTAGAAGACATTCATTTTAATTTGGTAGCCCAACTAGCTCTTCTTGATTTTTTTTCCCTAATAACCCAAAGTTTTGGTGTATTGTTTCAGTAACCCTCTCAACATATCTCATAAAGTGATGCATAATGTTTTCAACTGAAAATATGTTAAAATGCTTTGTTTTCATTTATATAAATGTATGATTGCCTATGTCATAAGTGAAAAGGGTCCAGGGAAGTAAATAGTGTGGGAAGATATAGCCAGGGTATTATTATGGCTAGGTTTGTATAGGCCCGAGGGCCGATAGCCTAGTACCAACCTATGAACCTATAATTTAACAGAGATGTTTCTTGTTATTTAGTAAAAAAACATGTTTTTTAAAGTTGTTCTTATATTACCCTGCCACTCTTTGCTTGTAAATACATCAGAGAGGCTATCTATTGACAAATGTGGCCAATGAAAAAGTTTTGATTAACTCTTGTTACCCGTATTGGTAGCTTAGCCATTAAATGAACAATGTATATCTTACTGACAACTGTTTGGTATTCATTTTCTGTTTCTCAGCTGTCATCATAATAAGAATTATTGCTATCTCATTTTTAGTTAATTGTACTTACCCACTATATCTTAACAGAAAGAGTGCATAAGATATTGTCAATTAATGTTGAAATACATTTTATAATAATCTTTGCATCAGAGCTGTTGACTCTAATTTAAAATCCTGCAAACTTGCAAATGACCAAAATGTGTGACCAACTACTCTTATCTTAATTTTAACATCTCCAAAATTTAAATCTAGGAATATAAGACTTAAGCTAGAGATGAATAAAAATAATTGTACAAATACTTTCATTCAGTTATTTAAAACTTCCTTGAATTAGTTGTATACTTAGACAACTGACACACCCAAAACCATAAGGGAGAGATCATTTCAACATCCAGAAGTTCTTGCCATGTCTGCAAAAGTTTCTATGATCCATCTAGTTTAACCTCTTTCAGGGAGTCATTTGCTCCACTGACTAGTTTTTCAACTACAAAGGTTTTTCCTGGTGGGGCACTGTAAATTATTACTGGAGATAGTGCCCACAACCTTCCAGGACTTGGGCAGTCATCACTAAATGCAGTCTTGGGTATTGACTATTTCCTCTACGGTATTGCATTAGGCTGAAATGGCTAGGCTTAAAAGTTACCTCTGAGTCAATAGTCTAGTAATCTCCTATGATCCTATGGTCCTATGTTCATGGATATTAGTATTATTAGTATTATTATATCATGGAATGCACCTCTGGATGGGTCTTTCATAATAAATTAGTTACACTCACCCATCTAGCTGTACTTTTCCCTTCCTCAAACTCCAATTTCAGTATACCCCTCATTGCATACTTCTACAAGACCTGTGCCCCAGTACCCTAATAGTCTGACCACCAAAGTTGCTGTTAAAAGATTAATCCCATTCCGCAAACCTACCATCGTTTTAAACTATCCTCACTTTTACATCCCAAATTGCTGTTTCCAATTGGGAACAGGAAATTCAACCAAATGTCAAAGCATGTGCTATAAAGAAGGATTTTTAAGAGCAAGAGGGATGACTTAATCATATACCATGGCTCCTTCTTTCTCTCATAAAACTGACAGACTACAACTTTCCTGAATTCCAAGCAATTTGCACCTGTCATTAAAGCTTAACCTCTTCCTTCTGGCATTATAAGCCCTTATCATCAACATATATAAAATCTTGATCTGAGCTTGGTTTTCCTGTTTCCCAGACAAATTATTTTCTATTTCTAAATGAATTCAAAAATTGTATTAGGGGTCTATTCAAAATGTTTGAAAGGTATACAATAACAGCAATCCCATAAATAAATAAATAAATAAATAAATAAATAAATAAATAAAAAACAAAACCATTAAAAAACAGAGTCTGTATTTTCCATAACTTCCACCATGCAAAGCAATCTTTTAACCTTTCTGTCAGTTCTTCATATTGTACTTACATATGCCTCTTCTGTATCACATATTCATACTCCTAGGTGGGAACATACTGAATTGTTAGTAATGACACTTTTGCTTTTGTTACATTAATTTTATATTTGGATAATTTACTAGACTTATGCATGCCTCCAAACAGAGCTGGCAATTCTACCCTTGGCTGTGTTGCATTGCTTAACCAATCATGTGCAAAGAGTAAGGTCTCATATTCCTCATCTCCTACCTCTATATCCATGTAGGCTTGATTTCCTCATGCTAAACAGTAATGGTTTATTGTATGCCACAAACAAAATATTTATCAGCTGTCACACCTACTGTTTACTCTAGTCAACTGAAAAGTGAAAGAAACACCTGTAAGAATCTTCCCTCTCATTTCTGACCATCAATAAATATTCATGATTAAATCAACAAAAGCTTGATTTAAAATCATAGCCAACATAACTCTATATCAGGTAGTGTCATTCCACCACATCCAAAGCTTTCTTTCTGCAACTAAACTAGCCAGCAGTAAATATCTCCACTCAGATTGTACCAAATGCAGGAGAATGTCTGTACATCATCAAAATTTGCCTCTGCATTATAAACCTAAAATAATCCTAAAAAAAAAGATTACAGAATCCTTACTGCCATAACATTCAGGATAACAAATTGGAACAAAATTCACAGATGGTAAAATCATCAAAATAAATTTGCCAAAATTGCTTCAAGCAAACCTTGGAAATATTCTTTTTTTTCAGGGAGCAAGCCCCCTGCACCCCCAAACTTAAATATACCAACTCTGAGGTTACACAACAGTGGAGAAAGATGAATACTCTACTGTTGACAAAGTAGTTTTGATAAATTTACTTTATCTTACATTTGTTGAAATTGCTGTCAACAGTTTGACAAATTCTCATGCCATATGGTTTGCCAGTATTGCCATAAACAATTTATAGTTATGATTCAAAATAAAAATCATCCTCCAAGAGAATGCCAGATTTGAAACGTTTCCATCCTTTACAATAAATGCCACTATCATCTGTTTTCATGGTGGGTATAACTCTCTGTACTCAATTTTATTACATAAGTTAAAGAGACAAGCCAAGACTTTCCTTTATTTAGTTTCTATATCTGTATAGGAACTCCTTCACTTCCTGAAGTTTTCCCTGCTGCCTATTAAGCCAAAACTTAACGGCTCTTCCTAGGTAATGGGTCTGGTCAGGAACTCTGTCTGCTTAAGAGAAATACATTTCAAATGCAAATCATTTAATCATCATTCTGACCCCACAAAGTATTATCGCAACCACGTTATCTACTACTAAATTCATTTATTTCACCCTGGACGTATTTTCTTCTTCTTTTTAACTTCTTTTAAAGCCTTTGAGTTACCTGAATGAGAAAATGTGTTTTAATATAATTATTTTAGATTTTACTGTCCACCTCAGATTAGCACTGATCTTCACCTTCACTATACCCTTTGGTTGTTTCAGCTCCGTATATTATGAGATACAAGACAGAAAACTGTCTAATTTTACAGTGGTAGATGGTATGACTATCATAACAAAATTAAAGTAATTCTTATTGGTATTTTCTCCATTAACATTTTTCTGACAAGGGTTCGGTCCATGCATTGTTCCAGCCAAGAGAATGCCAGATTTCTTCAAAGGAATATTGAATATTTGTAGAATATGACACAATACTTCATTTGCTGGATATTCATTCAGTTAAATAATCACACAATTGTACTTCCCACTGACAATTCCAATCATAATTAAAATAAATTGCAGAATGAAAAAAGATCACCGCTATAGACCATGAACAAACCAGCATGTATTAAAAGTCAGCACAAAGTCAATTTACATTTCTGCCACTTAAATATTCTAATTATATATATATATATATATGTATATATATATATATGCCAACTCTGAGACTGCATTACAGTATTTACTCGGGTAACTGAAAGGCTTTAAGAGAAGTTAAAAAGACAAAGAAAGTGCTGGCAGGGTCAAAAATATGAACTGAGTAGTAGATAATATGGTTACGAAAATGTGTGGTTGCAATAATATGTAATAATGTGGTTGTGAGAATGTGGTTGCAATACTATGTAAGTACCTCTCTTTCATATTGTTTTTAATAATATTGATGAAAAGTCTGTGCTTTTAACATGGGGTGCCCAACTAATGAACTGAACATCAAGTCTATTCTATAACTTAGCAGTCACTGTCTGACCACAATGCTGCCTCAGCCTCACTTCCAGCACCTTCCGCTACTAAGGAAAATGTAAAAAAAAAAAAAAATACTAATGGTTCTTTATAAAATAGCAATTTCTATCTACCAATCCTTAATCTCCACCTCTGATTTTTTTTTTTTTTTTGCATTTCTGTTCTAGAATTTTTGTTCAGTACAAATATTTTATCCTGCAGCTTTTATAACTTCCTCTACTTTGGAGCTCATCCTCTCTTTTTCTTCTTTGGTTATCTATATAGATTTTTCACTGCAAAATGCAGATCCCATTTAAGTCTGTCACATGATAGTATAGTAATGTCTTTGGCCAGTCCCATCAATACGATTTTCTTATCAACAATTTTGCCAGCTATTGACAAATGTTGGTTGAATTGAGTATAAAACAGGGCAATTACAACATTTCTCTACATTGTCATATTCCATCACTGCAATTTTATAATTCAAAGGGTGTTGTTTGAGAAAAGGCCAGGGTATGCTTTGTTTTATTTTGACTCTCCTCACCATATATGCATGATCTGTGATTCTAAATACCTTGTCTTTTCTGACACGAGAATGAAATATTCCTGAATAATAAGTATACTATTCCTCATTCAGTTTTAACACTGACACATCCAAAAAGCCCATGCCTCTTGCATATGGCCCTATATATTTTCCTGGCTACAGTATGTATATGGCCCTTGACCCCCTCCTAGAACTCTCTTCTCACTGGGTAGTCCCAGGTGGTATATATTTTTATACATATGTGTACACACACACACACACACACACACACACACACACACACACACACACACGCACACACACATGCATGCACGCACACACACATACACACACACACACACACACACACACACACACACACACACACACACACACACACACACACACACACACACACACACACACACACACACACACACACACACACACACACACACACACACACACACACACACACACACACACGTACAAACTATGGCAGTCACCTTGAGTGGAGAAATCCTTGATTCTGGGTATACAAGCCTGGAGGGGAACCAGTGTTTATTCTCCAGAAATAACAAGGAAGTAGAGCTGGATACACCAAAAATGAAGCTTCAGCTGCAAAGTGATAAACAACAATGACCATATTTCTGTGTAAATAAAGTGCCATATAGTGCCGATGCTCTAAGTATACAAGACAAAAGAAAAGATCAGCTGTGTTAAGGATTCCTTGATCATCTGTTTCCCCATATGATGAGCATTTTCATCTTAAGAAAGACTTCTTCAGATCATATCTTTGAAACAGGACATTTAAGTGCTGCAGCAATGGGGCATGGGGATGAAATTGTCTTATTTGCATTGAAGTTTCTGAGTGGGGGGGGTTGGCCTGGTATAGATTCAATCACCTTATTTGCATGGAAGGATCAGAGCTAACTGTTGTCCCCTGTTTCCTGTGTTTTACATGCCTTTACATTTGTTACAGACCAATTGCCATCATAGTTTAAAACATCAGCAATATTTGAACAGGCTTTGAACATTCTGGAAATTGTTTGCAAACTCAGAACATTAGAAAATAATTGCTATTGGTTTGGCTGGCCAATTCCAGAGTATGCTGAGGGTTATAAATAGGTTCATAGGTGTTTACTAGGCTAATGACCACAAGGTGCTTTTTAAGCCGAGCCATGCATCCCAAATCTCTGACAAGTTCTGGTACCCTTGATAGGTGTAAGCAGGGTTTTGTGAGGTGCAAGCATAGCCATGCATCCCAAATCTCTGACAAGTTCTGGTACCGTTGATAAGTGTAAGCAGGGTTTTGTGAGGTGCAAGCATAGCCATGCATCCCAAATCTCTGACAAGTTCTGGTACCCTTGATAAGTATAAGCAGGGGTTTGGGATGTGAAAAATGTATAAGCATGGGTGCAGGAGATGAATCATTTACAGGTTGTCTGTGTCCATTAGAGACATAGGTGCCCAACCAGGGATGAATTTCCTGTTCCCCATCCAACTGTCCAAGTTGCACTTGAATTGCATTAGGGAGGAACTCTGCTTCACATGCATGAGGAGATTGTTCCAATGATGGGCTAGTCTTTGGAATACATACTTGTCTCTCTAGCAGGTGCTATTTATATCACAGGAAAGGTTTAAGTCTTTAGAATGGGTAATTCTGGTGCTGTTTGTTTTGCAGATATGCAGGAAGTCCATGAGAGTGGGGTCTGACAATTATTTGCATGCCAGGCATATTGCTCCCCACAGCAGTCTGTAGGAGTCAGAATACAGGGATAGGACCTGGAAGAGTCTGAATAGAACTTGTTACTTATGTCCTGTATTCTTTTAGAGAGGAGCCTCTGTGGACATTCCAGTTGTTGGATATACCTGGTTAAGTACATACCAAACAGGGAATTGTACCAAATGATAGGTCTGATGAATGCTGTAAACAGTGGAACAATGACTTCCTTGGACCTACATACCATGCCTTTGTTTATAAGTTACACAACATAGAATGATTTCCTCACTACTATAGACACATGCTGGTCAAAGGTTAAATTATTGTCTATGTGTGTCCCCAGTTCCCTGACTACTGGGTCAGCTCTTAGGGGTGTTTTGTCAATATGATACTTTCCATGGGTGGATGACTTCTTGAAGGATACAATTATGCATTTCTTGGCATTTAGTTTTAGTCCATGGCTTTGGCACCAGCTGTTTGTCTGTATCAGGCCTTCGTGGAGAATATTTGTGCTAATGAGCGATTCAATGACAGCTCCTAATTTGCAATCATCTGCAAATTTATTCAGCGAGAGGCCATTGACATTGGCTTTGACTTCAGAGAAGTAAATGCCAAAAAGGAGCTGTCCACGCACGGACTTATCCATGAAGGACTCTGGTTGTGACAGGCCTCCTTGTCGAGGTGGATTCCCCAGTTCTAACTTCCCGCATCCTATCTGTGAGCCAGCTGGCTATCCACCAGATGACATAAAGATTTGTACTTAACCTCTTAAATATGTCAACAATGCCTGAGTGGGGGATTGTGTCAAATGCTGTAGACAGGTCAAGACAGGTAATGTGAAGCATTTTTCCTTCATCCATTGCTTTGGTGACCTTCTCAAAGAAGTCCACCAGTTTTAGTAGGCATGATCTGCCCTTGATGAAACCAAATTGGGTTGGGTCCTGTGTCTGGAGGTTTCCTATGTCATTACTGATCATTTCCATGATAATTTTTCCATAGCTTTGCATATGAGACTAGTGAGACATATGGATATGTAGTTTCCAGGGTCTTTAGATGGCCCACCTTTCTGCAGAGGGATGTCTGTTGCTGTTCTCCATTCATGAGGCACAAAGCCTGTTTGAAGGCTACAGTTAAATAGCAATTCCAGAGGTCCTGCTAGATCATGTTTCAAGTTATTTAGAAGGCATCCTGGGATATTGTCTGGGTCCATTGATGCAGTGTTCTTGACCTTAGAGAGAGCATTAAGGAGCTGTTCCCTAGTGATAGCAGGGGGAATTATGTTTGATGGTATTTCCTGAGAGAAGGTTGATGAGGAGAGAGGGGTAAGGTTGGAGCTGAATTTGGCAGCCGGTATGTTTGCTATATCTTCTGGGTCAGTACAGGTAGCTCCATTTACAATGAGCTTCGCACACAATTGTGCATTCCCTTTGAGGTTGCGGACATAGCTAAAGAATTCTTTGTGGTTTCCTTGGCCAGTGATGCCAAATTTACCTCAAATTTGTCTTTGGTAGACTTTATTTGTGCTCCGAGTTGCTTATTTAGTTTGATGAGAGTGTTTTTGTCCAGCTGGGTGCTGCACCTCCTAATTTCGCCATGTTTTTCTTCCTTGTGTTAAATAGCTTATTGATGTTGTAATTCTACCAGGGTGGCTTTTTTTTTAGTTAGTCCTGTGCGTCTTTCTGGTGGGTACAGTTACCTCTATCCAGCTATTAACATGCTTGTCCAGGGTTTCTTTGAACAGTTCTGCACAGTCAGCAGTGTTCCCAGGGTTTATGGGGGCTTGAAATTTTTCCAGGTTATCGCTTAATAATAGAAAGTTACCCTTATAATAGTTCCTGAATATTCCCGGGTTAGTTGGGGTTCCAGGTTTTATTTTTACTTCAAAAGGGACCACTTTATGTTCTGAACTTACCAGAGAAACATTACACTAGGGGTGTGTAGCACTCTGCCAGATTATTGAAAATCACATCCAGTATGATTGCACCTCTTGTTGGTGTATTGAAAATCTGGTCCAGGGAGTTTGTGTTTACAAAATCCAGGAATCTCTGTGCCTGTAAATTTGGTGTTGCATATGATTGCCTATAGCTTGCAAGGAAGTGGTACTGGATTTTGTCTATGGTGATGTGAACACAGAGAAGCGCAAATGTATTGTCCTGTTTGACCAACCTTGAGGTATATTATTTTTGATGTAAATCAAGACACCTCCAACATTAGTCAGTGTCTGTGTAGTAGCTGGTCAAAATGTGTGGAAGGCATTATAACCTTGCACTGCCCGTGTGTTCTCTGTGGCTTTAAACCATGTTTCAGTGACTGCGCAAATGTCAGCATTCTCTAGGGTGAAAAGAGATTCTAGGGAGTGGAGTTTTTTGTTTAGACTCTTAGCATTGAGCTGTAACACTTTCAGATATTTTTGGTTTTGATTTGTTATGTCAGAAGTACTTTCAGTTTGGCATTGCATAAAAAAGGCACTATGGGGGCCGACAATGTTTTAGCTAATATTTGAAACCCCAGAGGGGAGAGGTGCAGACCATCCCTGGCAAAGCAAAGTGGGCTGTTGACCATCTCCTTCCATTGTGACAAATATTGCATCCCCTTATAATGACACCAGAAATTGAGCCAGTTATTAAGGTCAGTCATCTTTGTTCATATTGTGGCATTATCCTTGAAGAAGGTAAAATGCTACTCAGTGCTAGGCTCATACCAGTCTAAGCCACATATTCTAAGAGCACCACAATGTCTATCTTCATATAGTCTAGGGAGGTAATTCTCAGGTCATTTGCACCCATGTGAATTATGACTGAGTCATACTGGTACTTGTGGTCCAATGACCTGAGAGCATGTGTAATGTGGCAGATCCTGGCCCAGGAGAAGCAACTGACTGTGACTTTCTCCTTACTCAGCCAGGTGAGATGGACATCAGTGTGTCTCACAATGTAGTCTTCAATGACTAGAATGTTGGATTCTGTAATGGTTGCCTTTTGGGCTTAGAAGTAGAGGCTCCATGAGATATGGCTGCATGTGTTGATGTGGGTGTTGTTTTGAAAGAATGCATTTGGAGTTTGCCTAGGGGTGTTTGTTATGTGCTGTTCATCTAGGAGGTCTTTGAGGTTTAGGAAGGTTACATTTAAGTGCCTCATCATATGTGGGTCTATATGTCTACTTTGAATTGTGTGTGATGGGTGCAGTGTGTATACTACTGACAACCTGATTGACATTAGGAGTGCTTGTAGGTGAGAGCTTTGCCTCCACTGACATTGTGTAAATATTTTTATTTATTTATTTTATTTTACATTTGTTAACTGGGCTAGTCCAACTGGATATATTTCCATTTTCAGTAGAGGCCCGGGGCGAAAAGCTCCAGTAGTAACAAATAAAAATTGAAGTTAAAAATTAAAAATCAATACTATTACATAGTAAATGAAAGGATTTCAATAAAAAGGATTACTAAAAATACAGGAAGTAATAAGAATACTAAAAATACAGGAAGTAATAATAAAATAAAGTAGGTATTTACAATAGTAAAGGTGACTATATGTACAGGATAATTTATTATACAGTATGATTCATGTGGACTATCAGAGCATCAAACAGGATAGAGACTTTCAGAGCATCAAACAAGATAGACTACACCAGTATGTTGAATTATGTTCAGCAGTTACAGTCCTGCTTCCAAGGAGTGTGAACTAAAGTTATGGTTCAAGAGGAGGAAATATCAGTAGTGAAGCAGAAGGTTAATCAGGGTTGCTGCAGGGGCATAACCAGTGTGCTTTGAATACATCTCTCACATGCCATATCAATTTGTTTGAGAATTAACTGGTTGCCAGTAAATATGAGGCAATTTCTACATTACCTCAGGATGCCCATATCCACCAATGTGGTAATGGAGATAGTGGAAAAGTTCATATCCATGGCAACAGACCCTTTTATATTGATTAGACAGTTGGAGTGAGAATATAAAGTAATGTCAGGAGAATTTGGTTTGCAAGTCTAGAGGCAATGCTTGTCACTGCAAACTAGTTGTCCTATGTGTAGCTAGGTATTGGTGAAATTTCAATGGTGGTTTTACAGGAAAAATGTCAATTCAAGGTGTCTGTGGCTATACAGGGCACTACTAAACATTTGAGGATAAACTAATAAATAGAGTCTGATGATTTATGGATAAAGTACTTAGGCAGATAATCTGAAGTTAGAAGCGAATCAAGCAGTACTTACTGAAAAGAGATAATTAGTTTGCTAAGAATGATGATAAGAGGAGACTCATCTGAATGCCTACTTCCTGACTACTACTAGTGTTACATACATGCATACATACATACAAATCCTTATATTCCACATTAACAGTGCCCCATAAACAACTGAAGGCAAAGTATCACAATTCAATTATCTAATATCAGTGAAACATTAAGTAAAAAAAAAGTGGTTGAGAATGTTTCCAAAATCTGCAATAAAACATTTTTCAGAAATAAAAGAAAAGCCTATAGTATACATCAGATGATGGTTTCCAACCCTGCCTTACTTAATAAACATGCTCAGACTAAAATAATATATTCCATCTGTGATGACCGAGCCCTGGCTCAGCAATCAAGGAGCCTCAATCCTCACCACTAACACCAGGGAGGTCGTCTCCTAGAAGAGAGGAAAGGATAACTAATACAGACAGTAAAGTACAATTTCCCTTAAGTGCATACAGAGATCATAGTCAGTCGGGGGCTGGCTGCTCCTTTGCTCACCAGGTCCCCAATAAGACTCCCCACTGGCAGAGCTATAGGGTCCAGGTCTCAGCCTAGTAGGGCAAGCCAGAACCTTCAGTACCCTCGCTGTCCAACCACTGCTTCGTCTCCCTGCTAAGTTGCTGACATAACACACACACACTTTGAGATAAGTATTTATACAACTTCACAGACACTCCTAGGAAAGGCTGACACAGATTCTCCAGCTGTGCCCCTTTACCCAGACCACACGGTAGTAAGCCCTGCCACCACCCAACTAATAATATCAACTACTAAAAGGCCCTTAAAAGGGTGTCCAATTATTACTGTGCAATATTATAATCCAATGGTAGTATGACTAACAGTCAAGGCATACTTTAGAGTTGCCTATTACAATAACCTCTATAAATATGCAATGTACTCTACAGCTTATCTCTACACAAACCAGCCACAGGTAGAAGATTTTTAAAATATTTAATAATAAATAATTAAAACACAAGACAAAACTACTACACCACAGAGATATCTAAGAGTTCAGAGATAATACAGAAACTTAAAATAATACAGTAGGACAGGTCTGATTTCAAAGAAAAATACCTAATTAATCTTTACTATCTTTAACTATTCCTACAAGAAATCACAGTGCTAAAAACTTACATGTAAGCTTAGGCAGAGTGCTGAGTTAGATATTCAAAATACGAAAAGCACAATACTGGAAACACACCAAAAACACTAGGTGAATGAAAATTAGCAGCCCAACAGCGATGAAACCACTTTACTCTTTATTGAATTCTGGTACCTCGGCCTTCGCCTTCACAAGGAATACTTTCCATAAAAAAATCCAACGCTTATAAACCATTCACCCTCAAAAGAATAAACATTATAAAATGGAGTGTTTTTCTATATACATATAAAACTTTACTTGGTTACTGGAGAACTCCTATTACTAGCTATTTTCTAATTTTCAAATCACAGTATTATCAGAGCTATATTAAAAACTAATAGTATACATGGTAAACTTTAGCATTTAGAAAAAGTATGCCAACTCTATATAATAGTATATATAACATTTGAACATATAATCACTTAACTTATTGAGAAACACCTGTACACATATTTAAACTTATATTTACACTGTAGTGCGCTTTTCATACATATAGAACTTTTCAACGGTAGCAGAGATTTTTCCATCCCCAAATTTTCACTTGCACACTGCTCTTTCAAATCATAATAACAAGGTCAAATAGAAAACCATTATGTCACCTGAAAGGAAGTTAGAATAGCTTATACAACAAATGAGCTAGCCCTATAAAAACAGACCTAGTATATTAAGTTCAGTGAGATCATTTAAAAATCAGGAAACAGACAACCTTTTAAGCGTCTTTCTTATGAATAAAAGGCTCTTAACAAGCACTTTACATAACTGTTATGCTCAAATCTTGTGTTAAAGCATAAACTGAAACAAGAGCCATCACAGTGGGAAGCTAAAACAGCTTTAAAAGCTGAAATACATGTGTGTGTGTGTGTGTGTGTGTGTGTGTGTGTGTGTGTGTGTAAGCAAAATACAGCATGTTTTACAGCTTCTAAAACTCTTAGAGGATCAAAGATACAGTCCACATCTGTCCTCTGTCTTTGAGGTAACACTAAGTATATTACATTTTTAGACAGTTGAAAAACACTTCACGTGCCTGCAATTTCTTTCTTTTTTCTTTTGTCTTTGTATCTCCTAGTATATTGGAAAGTAAAAGCTTAATGAACTGCAAAGAAGGCTGTGATATCACTGTGTTACAGCTCTGAAAACTATAAAGTGCAGCACTCCTACACTTTTCTCTCACTCCCTTTCTTTCTCTCTCTGTCAGTGACAGGTGTGTCAACATACTACAAACATTATGACTGAATTCTCAGATTAAACCAGTAACTGTATAGCTAAGGGAAACACAGACGGTGGATGCTAGAGTTGTGTGAGGAGGAAGAAGATGTAAGGCAGGTGATAAAAACAAGAGATCCTGAAAGGCAGAATGAGGGTGGGGTATGCCCGAGTTCTAGAACCATGCTGTGGCAGTGAATATGGAGCAAAGTCTGACAAGCAGAGAGAAGGGTAATGTTTGCTGGAAGGTCTGGGACTAGAATGATGAGTGGGAGATACACTTTCAGAGAGACAAAGAAAGCAGTAGAACTGGAAATAAAATAAGGACTTTTATGAAAGAGGGGTGAGACTGCAAGGGCCAAAAGCTACTTACTGAAAGGAAGGAGACAGTACTTAGGATAGTATTAAAAGACTGGGATGTAAAAAAAAAAAAACGTAATTGAGATACAGAAAACAAGTGTAAGAAGAGGGAGTGAGAGGGTAATGTATATATTTCCAGCAGGTGAAGGAGAATTTTGGGATAAAAGTGGGAGAGTAATTAATCAGAAGGTAGGTGTAGCAAGAAAAGAGGAGAGTCAGAGAGGGACTAAGGAAGATGAAAAATGAAAGATGGGGCGGATATAAAGGAATCTGGCTGAAAGGGAGAAAGCAATATGCTCTAGTAAGTTCAGGGAGAGATGGATAAAGAAAAGCAAGGTATGGGAATGTGTTAAGAAGTGAGCAGAAGCATGGGAGATAGAAAAGTTTTTAAAAGTATCAGGGCCAGTAAGAGTTCAGTCTATAAGGCATAGTTGGTATATGACCCAAAGGATATTAGAAGAGGGGACAGGAAGGAAAACCAGAGTTTTAGAGATGTGTAAAGAGGTAGTCAACAACATTCATATGTGGTGGAGATGGAAAGTGGTGCAACAGGAATGACTGGCAGTGAAAGAAATATGGAGCAGAATATGTAATTGAAAGGTAAAATGTTATGGCACCATGTTTATTGGGAGTAGATAAAGGACAGGGACATACAAGCGAGAAGAATGGACAGAGATGCTATTAATAGCAGATTAGAAAAGGGAATTTGTTAGGGAATGAAACAAGGGGGCATAAGAAATTAAGGTAGAGAAGGCAGAGCAACGGAAAAGTCAAGTGTGTGTGAATGAAGGTAACAGGAGTTGGGCATAAAGATTAAAAGGGAAATTGGGTACTGTCTGGTGAGGTAGACAGAAGAAAGTAGGGGGTGGCAGGAGAAGAGAGGCAAAGAGGTTGACTGTTACAATATGAGGGGGGAGGTTTATAGAGGATAGGGAGAGAGATTATATATATTGAATTCTGTTATGTTATATAGGGTTTGACCACTATAAGTGGGAGATGGAATGTATCAAGAATAATATAAAAAAAACTGTGATTAATCTGTTAAGTTATATTAAACACTACTGAATAACATTAAGTGAGTGTTATAACATGGAAAGGTTGAGCTATGTGTTCAAATAGGTTATGCATAATTTTAATAAAAATGATTTAGAGAAAAAAATTGCTGATGGAGTTCCAGTAGATGTCATTGTTCCGGACTTCAGCAAGGCCTTTGACTTTGTCCCACTGTAAAGGATAACAGGAAAACTGGAAAGCTTGGGAGAATAAATAGCTGTATGGTGAAAGGTAGGAGGGTTATGATGAGAGGGACAATACTGATAATGTTAGGAAGTAAGAAAGCGTATAATAGTGTACTGCTGGGGTTTTCCTAGATATTGTTGTCTTCATTATGACACAAACCTGAGGGAATTGAAACCAGGATCAGTCTCTTCACTGACAATACAAATATAGGTGTAATGTTGGGGGAGACTAGGTAAGGTTGTGGAAAGTCTCAATACTTGGGCAGAAAGGTGGCAATTGAGGTCTAGTGCAAACAAATGCATAGTGCAGCATTTAGGCCACAAGAACCCTTGTGCGAAGCATCAGCTGGAGTATTGCAACTGTCATCAATAGAGAAGGAAAAGAATACGGGTACGCTGATCACACCTGGACTAGATTACTTGAAAGAGAGTAAGAAGGTAGCAACACACATATTGTTGGGGTTGCATCCTCAGGGGATGGTCTCCAGATGCAAAGAAGTAATATTTATAATATACATATGCCTTACAGATTACTTTCTGAGTACTGTGTGCAGTTCTGTAGGCCATACAAGGAAAGGAGAGCAACCCAAAGGAAAGTCACTAGAAAATCCTTAGGATGGAGGAGAAGGGAAAGATTAGAGACCTCACTGTAGAATCAGAAAATATAAGGCCACATGGAGCAATAGCCATTTACATCTTACCAGTACCCCTTACCATGTGTGAATTTATGGATATCCATCCAGTTGTTCAACTCTGTTTCAAGGGAAGAATGTGTGTTGTATTACTTAATTCGGGGTGGAGACTTGTTCCAGAGAGGAGTAAGCATTGTGTGACAACTCTTTCTTTCCACCATGTTTTGTTTGTTTTACAAAGCAGTTTAGATTCCTGGTCCTACTGTTAGTAGGACTGTTTGATTTATGGAGAGGTAAGGGAACTTGGACTACTGGATCCCTAATGGCCTAAAAGACAAGACACAGATCATCCCTAAGGACTCTATAGTACACTGCATACACTGAATAAAGGGTTAGTGCTTCCAGCTTCTTCTGGAAGTGCTTGTCTTTTAATACTGTGATTTTTTTTTCTGTTTAGTTAAAAACCTCTGAGGTCTGTAGTTGACCACTATCCATAGTAACAAATGGGGCAGTGTATTCAATAATAGGACTTATCAATCTGGAATACAGAGGGGTAAGAACCTCCTTGGATCCAGATGAAATACCATTATGTGGTCACAGTGCTAGATAAAAATATTTCCTAATCACTCTTGAAAAGTTAGTCAAAGGCAAGATAATTACTTACCCATGTCCCAAGGTCTCTTGTCACACTTTCAATTTTGAAGGGGGTTCTCTATATTATAGAAAGGACGAACATTTATTTTACCACAGGCAATGATGTTGCAATTTTTCTGTCTTATTTTTAACCTGTTTTTGGAGGACACTTTTTTGACTTGTGAGTTCTATTTGGAGCTTATGTGTATCAGAGATGGACATGATGATGACACCAAGTTTATAGTCATCCACAAACTTGGCAAACCAGAGATCTTCATTTGTAATTTGGAGATATGTGAAGAAGATGCCAAATAGTGTTGGTTCTCAGCATGGAACCCTGAAGAAAAAACACTGATCACCTTCATGTTTATGACTACACACCTGCCACCCTCACTACACGGGTTCTATCCCTCAGTCAATTTGCTACACATCTAACTACACTGGGGTTAATTTGAGGATCATTTTACTTGTTTATGATGTTAGCATGTGGCATGATGTCAAAAGCCTTAGACAGGTTGAGGTGTGCTGTATGGACAGTACGTCCACTGTCCATGGCTTATGTTATTCTCTCAAAAGTTGACCCAGTTATTTAGACAGGATCTATTCTTAACAATGCCAAACTGCTGGGGGTCAAGCCTTATAAGATTTTTTATATATCATAGTTAGTTAGGTTAGCTATAATACATTTATTTATTTATTTATTTTTGTTTACTGGGTTAATCCACTGATCTCAAAGGACCATGTACAGGCAAAGTTTAGGTGAATAGGATCACATAAGAAATGAAGAAAACATATTTACTGATATAAGACCATGCTAAAAACATATACATATTTACAGATGCAAGAATATGCTACAACATTCTATGGCTTTTCAGATGAGACTAGTCAGGTTAATAGTTATATAGTTTCCAAGGTCAGTGGTGGTTTCAACTTAGAGCAGTGGTATGATAACAGCTGTGTGTCAGGGACAAAATCAGTGGCTAAGCTTAGATTGATTATTTAGGTTCATAGGTTCATAGGTTGGTACTGGGTTATCTGCCCGAAGGCATATATTAGCCCAGCCACTTTGTGCGGTATTCACCTTCCCTTTAGTTGTTCCCTAGACCCTTGTACTAGCAGCTAGTACCCTTGGCCCCTATCTAATAGTGCTGTTGGTGTGATCCCCGGTGTGAACTTTCTGTTACCCATCCACTCATCAAGGTTCCTCTTGAAGAGTGATAGTGAGGGGCTCTGTCTTATGTAGAGCGGGACCCTGTTCCATAGTAAGGGAAGTCTCTGCGAAGGGAATCTATCCCTCCAGCATGTTCTATTCATTGTTGTGTTGAGGTTTATATCCCTAGAGCGTGTAGCTCGAGTAGATTTGGTTTTGCTAAGATGGAGCATGTTCAACAATTCTGGGTTGGACATGACTCTGTACGTTAGACAGAGATCTCCTCTGAGAAGGCGGTATGGAACAGAGAACAGTTTTAGCTTTTTCAATCATGCTGCATAGGGCAATTGTTTGAGGCCAGTAATCCTCTTGGTTAGGTACCTCTGTGGTCTCTCCAGCTGCTGGAGATGTCTAGCCAGGTACATTCCAATTGGTGCATTGTACTCAATAATGGGTCTGATGAGGGAAGAGTAGAGGGGCACCATTACATCCTTAGATCTTGATGCAAACCCTTTCGTGATCAGATGGGTAACATAGAAGGATTTTCTAACCACTTTGGCAACATGGTTATCAAAGGAAAGCTATCTACTTGGGTCCCTAGATCCCTTATTTCTTCTTCAGATTTCAGGGGATTACCTCCTATGTTGTAGTTTGCGGGTACTCTGTTTTTTCCAAAGGGGAATGTGTCCACTAAGGCATGATTTTGTATTATTTATTAGGCAATCAGTAGTATTATCAGGCCCCTTGCCCCATGAACAATATATTTTTTCTCTTTGGCAAGTACCTTTAGCAAGTGATCTATGTTTATGATACGGTTGTGACATTTAGCACGGTATATAGTTTTTTTTTTTTTTTTTTTTTTTGCAGGGGACTGAAATTTGCATTGAAGTTTTTGCTAGTATGTTGGCTATTTCTACGAATCTGAGTAAGCACTGCCATTTTAGATGAGTTCTGAGCTCTGTTCTGTGTTATTCCTTAGATTTCTGATATAACTAAGGAAAGAGTTGTAATTGTCTTTAGCTTTTGATACTAGTCCAAGTACAAGAGATGCCTTTATATTCCTGATGATACCTTCTTAGTTCCTTTGATAGCTTTTTAATGTTAACCTCAATTTATCTGAATTTATTTGCTATACAATTCAAGAAGCTTGCTTTATTTATTTATTTATTATGTTATTGCATTTTTTATTTATATGTGTGGATTACCAGCTCATTTACTTTTAAACTTCCCAATTTGTTTGGATCTGGTGTAGTCTGCCAGGTCAATGCATTTACTTGCTATGTCTGTATTTTGGGTAATATAGTCAAATTGAATACAGCTGAATTTTTAAGACTTCATCATAGATTTGTGACCATGTTTGCACATTAAGTCTCTGAACTCTGTGATGTTTGCATATAATTCTCTGGATATTTTGAAGGAAAATGTTACCAGTTTATGACATGATTTAAGTGGAGATGGGAATAACAGGGGGATATTTGATATTGATGCCATGCTGGTAAATACCAGGGCAAAAACATTTTTTACCTCTAGTGGTTCCTTGACAATTTGGTTCAGCTGTCCAGGGAGTTTTTGTTAAAATGAAATCAAGAAATTGTGGGTATAACCTACAACTGAAGTATAGGCATCCCAGTTTATTGTTGGGTAGTTAAAGTCTCCTAGGATAATATAATTCCTGTTTATCTGATGCTCATTCTGTGTATTTAGGAACCCTAGAGGGATCCTGTGACATACTATGATATGATAGTTGGTCCTGTTTAGTGTGATTTTGATTTCAATCAGTTCAGTTTCTGGGTCTCTAGGGATCAGCCTAGAAGTGATGTGGTCCGTAAAAATACAGATATTTCACTGCAGTTACAGTCAAGCAGAAAGATGCGGTTGTTGCAAAACCCTGCAATGGAGGGAGTGCTTTTAAACCAAGTTTCTGTAATAACACATGCATGTATGCACTCCAAATGCAGCCCAGTCTTTAGATCAGGCAATTTGTAATTTAGACTCCTGGTGTTGGGTAGAGTAACCTTAATATGGTCTGGTGCCAGATTAGTTTTTGCTAAGTTGGGAAATCTGTTAGTTAGACTCTGCTTAAAAAAAGCACTATGGGGTAGCATTGACTTTAGCCAGTATGCAGATTTCCTGTAATAAGAAGTGCAAGTTTCCCCTGGCAAAGTAAGAGTGGCAATCTAGCATCTTCTTCCATGGTAACACATACTGGATCCCCCTTGAATGATACCAGCTATGCAGACAATTGTTGAAGCCAATCTTCCCTGTACATTTGCATCATTTGACAAGAAGAAAGGATTCTGCTCAGAACCAGGATTTTGCTTGCATTTGTGACACACATGGAGAGCTCTGTCATGTCTCTCTGCATATTCCTTGGGGTTCTACATGCCAGATCATTCATATCTGTATGGACAATTATCATGTCATAATCATATTGGTTTGGCTTAAAAGTATTTGGTATCCTTGATATATCAGAGATCCTGGCTCCAGAAAGGTAGCTGTTTGTTGCTCTGTCTCTGTCCAGCCTCAGGAGAGCTGAGTCAGTGTGCCTGACAATGGGTTTAACAATCACTAGTACACTTTTGTGAGAAGGATATATAAGTATAATAGTTTTAGAGTGGTTAATTATCTGGTGACCCTTTACTGTGCTAGTGCTAATAGAAATTGCAATAAGAGACTTAAACTGAGTCCTGCATTTACTAGGTCTCAGAGGCTTAGTCAAGCTTTGTAATGGCATCAGTTTATAATAATTTACTGTGTATTTGTGTGGAATGTAGTGTTGGTGTTTGCTGCCTTCAGGTCATGTTTGTTTGTGAGAGGGAGGCCTTAAATTTGTCTAACTACTTGAATCTATCACATATAGATAGAGACTAGCTAAGCAATACTTGATTGCCTGTGAGAATCAGCCAATTGTTACATTGTCAGAATCAATCAAGTGCCATGAGGTTAGCAAATAATGGTGAAAAGCTAGATGACCTTCCATTTTAGTACTAGAATACAACAATTTATGAATAGGTGTCTCGTATTTGTAGTGTAAAAATGGTAAGAAATATTACAGGAATATAGCTTAAAATAATAATTTAATTCAAAATGGCTCATATTTGTAGTGTAAGGAGGGAGTAATAAAGATAAGATGAATAAGAATAGTTCCTGGTTATCTAAGATAGTACTAATCTAATTAGGAGACAGTATGTGAACACAGCTACAGTCTTTTAGTGAGTATGAGAATGAATGGTTTGTATGCAAGCGATAATGCCCAACAGAGGGTGTGCTGTTGTGGAAATAACGCCCACCCAAGGGTGTTCTGGAAGGGCATTATTTCCACAGTAACACACATACTATGGAGGGCATTATTGTGCTTAGAGAAGGGGCTGCTGTAAAATTACTTATTTATTTGTTTATTTATTTAATTTTTATTACTATAATATTTTTTTACATATTTTTGATGTAAAATAGTTCCTCCACCTAATGTTTCCAACTTGCTGTAGTATATGTTAAAGATGTTGCAGGAAGCATTTTATATCCAATATATAACACTTTAAAAATATCCAGGTGTTTATTTTTTAGTCCCTTACTCCTAAAACATTTGGTTTGTTGCCAGTCATTGGAGATTGAAGCTATTAAATAATGACATACATTTGAGTTTCAAACTTTTATTTCCTTCAGAAAATTCATGCTAACAGAAATCCTTTTATTTAAGCAAGTTTGGAATTTTATAAGAGTAATAATTAAAATGTGTTCCTTTGTTTGAGCCCTCGTTCCTCTTTTATTTTAGTCTTTATCCAGATTTCTTCAGCTGAAAGGTCCAGAGGCATGCAAACCACTTTACTGCTGCTACTGCCAGTGGTCAATCTCTCTCACTCTCTCACACACACACACACACACACACACACACACACACACACACACACACACACACACACACACTTTTTTCTGTTTCATTTATTTAATTTTTTTACATTGGCTAAAAAGCAAAACCGCTGCTTAGCGAATGTAAAATAATAGCTCAATCAATCTCTCTCGCATTTTCATACAAACATACACTCACACGCGACATAAACATGTGCTTTTTTATTTGAATTTTTTTTTTTACCCTGGCTAAACAGCAAAAGCACTGCTTAGTGAGTGTAAAATAATGGCAGCTGTTAGTTTTTTTCAGTCCGAGCACCATAGCAGTTTGATATACTGCCATGAAGTGGCAAACTCATTTTTCAGTGGGTGTTATCTGTACAGTAGTACACTGCTGGAGAATGCTCATTCTCCAATCAGGGTGTGATCTACAGGTTTTCCATTCTCTAAGTAAAGATTATGACACTGGAAGAGAATGCATCTGTCTAGTACAGCTTTGCATGTCACTGCATGGAGCATCACCCATTGCTGTTTACCTCGCTGGGAAAAAAAACAACCAATAAAAAATGAGCTAAGAATTCTGTCAAACATTCCTACTTCCAGAATATAGTAGCAGTTTTATTCTTTGGTTCTTAAAAGCTAATACCTGAACAAAAAGTAGTTAGAGACTTACAAGACTGCAGCAAAATTAGGAAAAGAAGAGGAAAGCACAAAATCAAATACCATTAACAGTTATCAATGCACTAACAGCCAAGTGACTCTGTAAATAGAGCAGAATAGCTTTTAATGAAACAGCAAATAAAGTACGCAACTATAAGTGCAACAGAAAGCAGTACTTTCATGCACTTTAGATGGAGAATTAGCTCCAAATGCCAACTTTAGTAATTTCAGACTATATGCTCTCTGTTCAGCCTTATGAAACCTATAAATTGCATCCAAAAGATATGGGGAGGGACATTATATTGATGTACAAGAGCATGTCAAGGAGATGTGAAGGCTTCATAGTAAACATTGTGGACAAAAGGAGAAAGACAGGATAAAGGTAGCAGATTGTAGTCAATAACTACTCATTTTATCTCTGAAAGTGCTTCACAGACAGAGCTACATTCAATGGTATGGACTGACAGAATGAGTTGTCAACAGGGAATCCACAGAGACACTCAAACATGATATGGGGCAGGTGGAGAAGGAGTTAGGAAAATAAGAATAGAGAAAAGGTACAATGTTAAATGTATTTAAAGGGCAAAGTAGATGGCTTGTTATCTCTCTGTCGTCAAGCAAATGAAATGAAACATAGAGCAGACAGCTTAAATCAGTGGTAATCTAAGCCTTTAAAGGATCACCATTGTGCACATAGAATTACACCATTCTGACCATTAGTAAAGCTTTGTGGTGTCAAAGGTAAGTTGTCTCACACCTCCATGTGTTTCCTGATCCACATTCATTTCTTGTGAGATTTGGAACAGTCTGCAATACTGTTTTCATGTTTAGTCCAGCTACCCCTCCCACCACACCCACATATACTAAATGTGCTTCCCTTTCATACATACATGTGGGCCAAACTTATATTTTGTCTGCTAGCAAATAAAACATGTCGGGTAGATGCAAAATACCCCTCATAGTTCACCAAAGGATTATTAGACTACTGAAGATTTGTGACGGGAAGGTCATCTCACTAGCAAATGTTTATAACAGCTTTATTATCTCTTTAAAACTACAAAGCAGACCGTGTACAAATAACATCCAGTTTGTCACATAAAACCTCCATTATATGTATCTGTTCTGAAGGACTGTTTCTGTGCAGCAAACTTCCTGACAAAGAGCACCAGCCCAAACTGCATTTTCTTAACTGTTGACATTTACTCATTATTTTCAGTCTGTTTCAAAAATGTAAATGCACAGTTGCATTAAATATCTTCATATAACTTCAAAATATGTTTTATTTTATTAGCAATTCAGAGATGATTTAGTCAAAGTTATTTCACATTATGCACATTTTCCAAACAAGGAATACAATTTATGCACATAGCAGTCATTTTCATTATATTTAAAATTTTGTGAGAACTCATTGCTACTAAGACCTTAGAAATATAATCCTTGCTAAGATATAGCTATACATTTTTTCTGTGATATACTTTTTGAAACTCACAGCAAGTGATCTGTAGCCAAACATGTAACAGCGGGCTGTAGATGGTTAGCGACAGGATCTTTGTCCTTCCTTTCAAATTAATTTTAATGGGGAACAAATTTAACAGCCACCTCTATTGTCCTTGTGTGATATCTCCCCACAGCTCATCATTGCTTAAGAAGTTGTATATTTTTACCTTGTGAGTAATAATGTGAAAAGTGAAGACATAATTAACTTTGACTTACAGAAGCTGTATAAATTGAATAGAATGTGGTGACAATAGGATTAGCTAGGGAGATCAGCTTAGCAGTCAGTGTTAGATCTTCACAAGCACAAAGTAGTAATGGCTACTATCTCTAAAGGAATTAAAGCAAGCAGCTTTGAGAATGCCAAAATAATAGTGTAATGTGAGAAAATATAGCTTTATTGTGTAAGTTTCCTCTACCAGAAAAGGGACTAAAATATCTCCCCTTAAAGACCTACTCATTTATCTTGGTATTCTAATAAGTTAAAACATTTTATAACGTGCTTTATTGTAGCTAAAACATCTAAACAGGAAAATACAATTGCAGAGGCTTATACTTACTATAAGAAAAATAAGTTATGCTAACAAATTAATTTAAATTGAATTTCTTCTTGGACAGCTTAGTTGTAAAATATGCAGATATTTCTCCCAATAGATAGCAAGTATTAGCTTTCATGGAGGCCTCTTATTTTCTTATATGGTAAAACTAGTTAGACAGCATCACTCTACCTGTTACATCTAAAGGAATGTGATTTCATTGCTGATGCATTGCTTGTATATCTGTATTTATTCTTTTTTTAATTAAAAATGTTTCTACCCAGTTGTTATTAATATGTAATTACTGTGTCTTGAAATAAAAAGTGAATTTTATTATAAATCTGTTGCAAGGCAAAAACAGTAATGCTCATAAATAACTAATATTCAGGAAAATCAGTACTGTGGCTGTAGTAGAGTCAAAGTTGTGCAATGCTGCCCAACAGTGATTAAGTTAGCAGTAACAATGGCATTGTATAGTTAGAGTGGAATAAATGGGCAATTCATTGTCCAAAGGAGAATGAGTCACTCAGAGATATGGATAGTGCTATGGAAGATCACATGACCACCTGTCATACCTCTCAACCTCTTAGAGTAAGAAATCTGGACAAAGCCATGAAAAAAGTGGTACAAACAGAGACAATTTTTAAATATCGCTCTTACAAACTTAGAAAGTTGATAGAATGACAGGTTTTGCATTAGCATGAATTTTCTGAAGGGCATGAAGTCTAAAACTCAAATGTCTGTCATTATTTTCTAACTTCAGTCTTTAATGATTTGCCACTAATTTGCCAGAAAGCTACAATTTTATGAAAAACGGACCAAAAATATAAGGCAACAATCTGGACATTCTTCAAAAGTCTGTACAGTTGAAAGCTATGCCACCTGGGTCTAATAGTATGCATGTAGCATACTTCTGATGATACATGTTCACATATGTATTGTCATGGAGACACAATCACAGCTGACAGCCTAGGAAAGGACTAAACAGCAAAGTCCTTACCAGTGTTTGTATTGTAAATGGAAAGCTAATGAGGGCATAGACCAGGCAGAAAGGGGACAGAACAAGCAATGGAACACACAGAAGGGTTATGGAAAAGGAAGATTGGTATCAGGAGAGGAGGAAGGGTATATTTATTTGTGGAACAGGTATGCAGTTTATCTTTTATCAAGAAAGGTGGAGAGGAATGGTGGCATGGAAAAGGTGTGGGTTGGATGGTAGCAGGATCAGAAAAAATTAATTACAAAAGACAGATAAAGACTGGTAAGGGATGTGTTGACTTCAGGGGAGCCACAAAGGAGAAAAATAGACAAATAGACAATTGGTGATGGGAGGGATTGGACAAGAAACTGATGGAGGGAAATGACACACAAGGAAATAGAACACCTTGATATGGGATAGCATGGGGTGAGAACTGACTGGCAAGTTGCACTGTGCTTTTTTTCCAGCCACAGTGATCCTCATAGATGGGCTGAGCCATTGCTTGCTTGGTAGTTGGGACCATGCAGCTATCCAGCTCCAAAAATCACATGAGGACGCACTGTAGGTTGTGAGCTGATGGTCCAGCAAAAACATCAACAGGCATTCCACTTCCTGTTGGGTTACTCAGCAGCAAACCTTGCAACACTCCCTGATGGTCAACCAGCCACCCCCAGCAGAGTAACAGCACCACAGGGCACCCTCAGATTTCCTAGGTCAGCCCCCTCCTCCCACAAGATGAACTTTATTACACTGCCAAGATGCAATTGTGGAGATCACTTAGTACCCAGCAGGGAATGGCAAGGCAGGTGTACATTGTAGTGGTTGCTACCTCAACTTATCCATCTCCGTGACCAATGCTGCATAAAATATGAGCATGACTGGATAGAAAAAAATGAAATAAAGGACAAATAATAAAATAAAGAAGATGACAACAATAAAAAGAGAAAAAGGTAAAAACAATTGTTACAGGTTGTGTTGCCATGTATGGCAGTACATGCCTTGAAGTAAATTCAGTTAGCTATGCAATGGTAAAGCACAAGCAATATGTAGACATATGTACAGCAGAGCTATGTGTGTCACAGGGCATGATTTGATGGTAGATTACCTGTCATCTCTGTGCAGCACAGTGGCATGGTGCACGAATGATAAATGATGTTAGAGTAAAGAATGTCAAAACACAGTATAAATAAACAGGCTCTGAAAAAATTAAATGCACAGCACAGAAGAGATTATGAACAGTTGGCATGGCATACAACAGGTTTCAGATGCTGAGATGCATGACGCCTGGTGGTTACAGGCCATATCTACCCATCCTAGAATTCCATCATGAATACAGATGAGAGACCTAAACTCTGTGGTAATAAAGCTCTCTGACCTATGTTGATCACTGTGCAGCAGTACCAGACAGCCTGTCTTTCACAAGCCCCCATGTGTAACAGATACAGGCATGGGAGGTGGACTGCGTAGTGTAACAGTAAGCCACAGCAGACTGACAATGAAATTGTGCATTAGCTGTGCAGTGGACATATATGTATGAGACATGAAACAAGGCTTACCATATATGTACTGAAGTAGAATCCTACGGCTGTGATACTGGTATTACACCCACTGTCAACCCCAGTCTCAAATTCCTGGGCACTATAGGGAATACCTAGAAGTAGGAAGGACAGAAGCAGAATTCCACTTATGGTTACAATGTATATGAATCATAAAGAAAAGCACAAGTGCAAGTAATGGTGAATCTAATTAACAGCATTGATAACGTGGGCAGTGAGGACGGTAGGTAAGAGATATTCATGTATAACACCAATATCACATGCATACCCTGACACCCCTATCAGGCATTCTTTTCTCTTCTGGCATATTTCCCAATTCTTCTCTATCTCACTAAGTACCAAAAAGCATCACAAAGAGGAAAAATAGAACAGAAACATGTCTGCGAACATCAATATCTGAATATAGTTGTACAAGAATGGCTAGTTTTCTAAAAGCAGGTAAGAGGTAAGCATTCTTGTTGTAAAATTCTGGCTCCCTCACCTAACCTTTTGCTCATATTGGTGGATAAGGTCAGGACTGCACCTTCCGGTCCCTGTATCAATGAATGCACTACTCACTAGAGTGGGTAATGCCCACAGCATCACTCATTGTTATGGAAAAACAATGCTAGGCATCCACTTTTTCTCCTGTAGAGCAGGTGCAGAAGGTGGAGAAACATTTTTTCTTCCTCCTTCACCATTCATGAGGTTACCAATATCATCCCTCAAAGAAACCATAGCCACTTGCCATGTCAGTTCCAGGAGGGAAATGGTCGCAAGTTTACATTGATGCACATTGTAGTAGCCACATGATGAACATTAATGAGTAGCATGGCATCTCGTCATAGCCCAGTGGCACAACAGAATCACATGGCCATATTAGACATGCATATAAGGGGAGGGGCATATGTGTGTGTGTGCCATACAAGGTATAGCACCTCACTACCAATCACAGCATTGAGGTGCCATCATGCCCTTATAAGTTGCAGAGTGAACTACAAAAAGCCCACAGCCATATTGGTGTCATGGAGCTACCCAGGCATGTGCAGAATGTCCTTCACAGGTCTATATCATGAAATTGAATAGGAAGAATGTTGAACGAAACTGCCAAAACTCGAGTGTCCATTATTGAGGTTTTAGTAAAGCGTAGAGTGGAATATTTGCCCTTTCCTCATTGTAGTGCGATCTTGTAGTTGTAATATATATTTAGCGGGGGGAAGGACTTCGAGTTTTGGCAGTTTCGCTCATTAGAGTGTTCAACATTCTTCCTATTTGATTTTATAATATAGACCCTGCTTCACAATCGAGGATATGTTCTTCAGCGGGTGTGACCCCATTGTACAGTGTAGGGCTGGTTTGACTGAATCAAATGTGCTGTTCTAAAACATGCACATTAAATGGCTTAATTAACATAATTACTTTGTCACAAGCTCCAAACTATCATGATATAAACAGCTGCCACCATTGTGATTCTCATTATGGAATCAAATTTTTACAAGTATAGCAAGTGAATTCCACGACTAACTCATTACAGTAGTCTACAGACTTCAAAAGTAATCTACATGTGCTGTGGTAAGGGTACATAGGCTAGCAGCAGGTGGGGAGGGTGTTTACAATTGTTTATTTGGAAAATTTACTTCACAGCAACCTGCATACATGTGGATGGGAAGCACAAGACAGTTGAAATTGGGAGTGCAAGCATAGGGAACACAGGTCCTGGCTTCAGTATCCCAAAAGATGCATGGCTGATGGACAGTGAAGGTGGAGTACCTTCATAGGTTCATAGGTAGGTACTAGGCTATTGGCACTGGGGCCTATACAAGCCCAGCCAAAAAGGTACCCTGGCTTTTGCCACCCAAGAAAATTATTTTCCTGTGCCACTGTCGAGCAGAGCCACAGAGGGGATCCCTGGGGTGAATTCTGCATCCAGTCATCACGATTTTTCTTGAAGAGTGCTAATAAGGAGCTTTGTTTGATATAGATAGGTAGTTTATTCCAGAGTATGGGAAGTATCTGGGACAGGAATCTATCCCTCCAGCATGTTCTGTTTCTTGTGGTGACAAGGTTTAGGTCCCTAGAGCATGTAGCTCAGAGGGATTGGGATTTCTTTAAGTGGAGCATGTCCAACAGATCTGGGTTTGACATAGCTTTGTATGTTAGGCAGAGATCACCTCTGAGTAGGCGATATGCGACGGAGTAAAGCTGGAGATTTTTGAGACGGTCTGCGTAGGGCATCTGTTTGTGGCAGCTAATCCTCTTTGTAAGGTATTTCTGCGGCCTTTCTAGTTGTTGTAGATGTCTTGTAAGGTACATACCAAAAGGGGCATTGTACTCTATAATGGGTTTAATGAGTGATGAGTAGAGGGGAACAATTACCTCTTTTTCTGGATGAGAAACCTTTTGTGATGAGGTGTGCCACAAAGAAGGATTTCCTGACTACTGTGGTGATGTGATTATCAAAGGAGAGACTACTGTCCACCTGTGTCCCACCTTCACTGTTATGTGACACAAACAGTGGATTGTGTTGCACTAGACATATTCTGCTACAGTGGCTCACTTGCGAGGCATAGCAAATGTGGTAAGGTTGGGAAGACAGACTTGATAACCAATACAGGATGTGTTTAAGTATGTAGGACAAATGTTGGTATTGCTTTGATGGCCACAAGTCTGTCTAGGTGGATTACATGATACATTTTACAATACAATGTATTTTCAAGCTTTTCATAATGGACCACTGTGAGTGCTTGGCCCGTAATAATGCTTCCTGGTAGGCATGGAGTGGGAAGTGATAAAGCTGATGCTACACATAGTTGTGCACAGACAGTGACCATAAGTGTATGTCCACCTATACAGAAACCTCAGACCATACTAAGCACATTGGGGAGTTCCTACTGTTTCTGTCCAGGCACAGAGAAAGGACACTGATTCCAAGTGGAGGCCTAGAATGTGGGTCTATTCTTGTTACACCATCATTTGTCTCTGTCAGGGATTCACCAGATTGGTATTTCTATATATATCAATAAGATAGTGTTGTGCCATGCCATGATCATGAGCGTCTGGATTTTAATCACCAAACCTCCCCTACAGGCACATCACAGATGTAGGCATAACAGCATACAACACAAGGCAATTTTACCTACATTCTGTACATTCACTGTTTCCTGTACTGTTGTTGAAACACTGGGGTACAGGATTGTCACATATTACCAGTTTTCCACACAACTCTAAACCTAAAATGAATCTTAAGTCAACCTTAAGACTATTCTTAGGTCTACGGATCTAAACCTCTTTTGAAACATCGACAGAATGGTTTGGAGGGATAGGTATATCTCACAGATGATATTGCTGCTGTGGAACAGACTCCTCATCCACATAAAACAAAGATCCTCCCTGTCCATATTCAAGCACAACTTGGATCTATGGATGGGAAATAGGAAATGTATCCCAAGGACTGCCCTCTGTACTAGCAATGATCAGAGGTAGCTCCTAAATGTTTTATTCCTTGCATGGGTCCACACAGATTATCTATGGTATGATCCCAGTTTTTCTGATTGGGGTAATATGTAATTATTGATCATGGGATGGGTAAAGCCAATCTATAAACAAATGGAACAAGTTATTTTGAGCACAAAAAGGGAAACTGGCTAGACTTAAAATGGCCTGCAAGGTCAGCTAGGTTAGTACTTAGCTATGAACGCATAAATATTTAAGTGCTTATCTGTCTGTTTTCACAACAGCTACAGACATTTGGAAAATACATGTCAGTTGAGACATGTGACTATTTATGCCTTACCTGTACCCACTCTTATACTGTACCTCCTTTTTCAAGGAAAGCTAAGTAGTTGTCAATACACCAACAAGTGGTGCAACCATACAGGATATGGTTCTTACTAATATGGGAGAGTGCTGCACACTCCCTAGTGTAATGTCTTCCCTGGTAAGGTCAGACCAAAGAATGGTCTCCTCTTAAGTAAAAATAAAACCTGGATCCCAAGCTAACCCTGGAATATTTAGGAACTACTCTAAGGCTAACTTCATGTGATTAAGTGATAAACTGGCAAAATTGCAAGCCCCCATAAACCCTGAGAACACTGCTGACTATGCAGAACTGTTCACAGAAACCCTATACAAGCATGTTAATAGCTAAATAGAGGCAACTATATGCACTATGAAGAAGTACAGAACTAACTCAAAAAATAAGCCACACTGGTGAGATCACAAAATCAATAGGCTGTATAAAAGAAGGAAGAAAATCATGGCAAAAATCAGGAGGTGCAGCACCCATCAGGATAAAAGCACTCACATCAAACTAAACAAACAACTCAAATGACAAATTAAGTCTACCAAAGCCAAATTTGAAGTAAGTTTGGCCTCCCAGACCAAGGACAACCAAAAGGCATTCTTTAGCTATGTCCACAGCCTCAAAGGCAATATACAACTGTGTGCAATGCTTATTGTAAATGGAGCCACCTATACTGAGCCAAAAGATATACCGCATTTCCCCCCAAAAAAATGGTCTTATACTCTTTACCCCAACGAAATATGCATTAGGGCTTATTATCAGGGGATGCCTTATTTACCCCACCATACAACAACGTACATTTATTCATTTATTCATGTACAAAAACGACATTCATTCATGTACACAAATCGACATTTATTCATGTACAAAAATCGACATTTATTCATGTACACAAATTGACATCTATTTGGTACTTTTCTGTTATTTGGCAACAGTTCTAAGTAACGAGTTAACAGTTGTGTAAGAATTCTACATCAGCAGTGCAACAGACATTTCAACTTCAGAATATCTACACCTTGGCTTTCACAGTGCAATATTTCATGCTTAACAGAAAGTGCAGAAAAATCTCAATACATGTGTTTGCAGGAAGGGAATAAAACTGAAAATAGAAGCAATCCATTCTGTTGCCCCGATAACAGAAAAGTTATTTAAATACAGTCACGTCATCTTCTTCTGGAACATTGTCATAAATCTTCAACCCCCAAATTCCAGCCTGAATTCCTTGTGACTCCATTTCCTGTAGAACCATTGGCCCCAATCTGTCATGCCTAGCAATAGAGCTTGCCTTAAATGAGCACTGCTTGTCCAAGTAGCCTGCTCATAGTGCATTGACAACACAGCTGTCAGTGATGTTATCCCATGAAGTTTTCACCCAAGTCACGACCTCTTGCAGGCTAGGCTTCACAAAGTTTCCATGCTGATTTCTCTCCAGTCTGTTTTCAATGTAGTCATTGAGTTCCATGTGCAAATTGTCCTTGAATGGCTTGTTTATTGCAATATCAAGAGTCTGGAGATAGGCAGTCATTACTGCTGGAATCATTATTTGATCTAGTCTTCTCTGTGCAAGGAATTTCTTCATGTCTTTAGCATAATGAGTGCTGGCTGAATACCAGACTAGCAGACCTCTTTCGCCACCTTGCAAAACATGTGGCAGCATTACATCGACCCACTTCCTTATAACTGCTTGTGTGCACAAGGCTTTTTCAGTTTCAAGAATGTAAATGCCTGAAACACGTTCAGTCTTATCTTTCTTGCCCTTACTAATGATTAGAGGTGGGGCTTTCTTTCCATCTAGACAAACTGCCAAAATACAGGTAACACGTGCACTCTTGTAACCAGTGGAAAGAATGTAGATTGACGAGGCACCCCTCTGATCAATTGTTGTTTTAGATCCTTGGCCCATAAACACTGTATTTTCATCCATAGTAATCATGTTGGAGAGTTGGCATTTAGAAAAGTCGATAACATCAACAAAGGACTTGAATGCAAGTGCACGTTTAATAACTTCAGTATCTTCCAGCTTGAACAGTGTTGTTGATCTTCTTATAGATAGTTCATATTGCTGAAGGAAGCCAGACAGCCAATGTTGTGATGATTTGAATTCTTCTGGGGATATTTCTAACTGTGGTGCCACTGCAAGGGCAAATGCTTGAATATCAGCCCTGCATACAACCAAAGCCTTTGCTCTCCTGTTAGCAATCCATTCACAGATGATGTCTTCCACCTCAGGAAATAATAGTTGCTGACCTGATTCACACTTGCACTTCTTAGCATTCCCATCGTTGGCCTGTTGACTGAGGTTGTCATATGCTGCACACCATTTTCAGACCATTCAGGGATCTAACTTCTTCTCTTTTTAGAAAGCCATCAGATTCTTTCCCCAGGAGTCCTCCACGATTCCTTTCTTGTACTCAACAGAATAGCTCTTTCTTTTTGCACTCTTCTTGCCTGAGGGGGGGTTAATTGAAGACTTACGAGACCGGAAAGGCAACACAAAATGGCAACAGTTTGGAAGACACAACCACAGCCATTCATTATCAAGTGCGCGTGCTTTACGCGCATTGTCTGTACATTGACCAATCAAAGTACACCTGACAGTATTTATGGGCCAAGGATCTCAACCGTCAAGTGTTAGTGATGATTAGGGTTACAGTAAGAATTGTGGAGGACTCCCAGGGAAAGAATCTTATGACTTTCTGCAAAGAGAAGAAGTTGGGTGTCTGAATGGTCCGAAAATGGCGAGCAGAGTATGATAGCCTCAGTCAACGGGTGTCGATAATATTATTTTATAATTCAACATGTCTGTTGTGTGTTGTTGACGATCTTAACTGGGGCTTATTTTTGGGGTAGGGCTTATATCATGACCACCCTGGAAAACCATGCTAGACCTTATTCTCTTGTTAGGTCTTATTTACCAAGAATTACAGTAGCAAACCTACTTGCTGACAAATTCAGCTCAAGCTTTACCCCTCTCTCTTTCTCAGCCTTTCTTCAGGAAATATCATCAAATATAACTCCCCCTGCTATCACTATGGAACATGTCCTTAATGCTCACTCTAAGACCAAGAACACTGCATCAATGGGCTCAGACAATATCACAAGATGCCTTCTAAATAGCATTATACATGGCCTATCAGGATCTCTGGAATTGCTATTTAACTGTAGCTTCCAAACAGTCTTCATGCCTCATGAATGCAGAACAGAAACAGTAATTCATTTGTACAAAGATGGGCCATCTACAGACCCTGGAAACTTCAAACCCATAAGTCTCACTAGTCTCATATGTAAATCAATGGAAAGAATTATCATGGACATGATCAATAATGATATAGTAAACCTCCAGACACTGGACCCAACCTGTTGTGTCTGCTCAACCTGGTGGACTTCTTTGAGAAGGTCAGCAAAGCAATGGATGGGAGCAAAATGGTTCACACTGCATACCTTGACTTGGCAAAGACATTTGACACAATACCCCACTTGGGGATTGTGGACAAATTCAAGAGGTTAGGCACAGACCCTTATGTCACCTGGTGGATAGCCAATTGCCTCACAGACAGGACCCAGAAAGTTAGAAATGAGGAGTCCGTCTCTACAAAGAGACAAATCACAAATGGAGTCCCTCAGGGATCAGTCCTGGGACCACTCCTTTTTGGCATTTGCTTCTCTGAAGTCAAGGCCAATGTCAGCCTCTGGCTGACTAAATTTGCAGATGACTGCAAATTAGGAGCTGTTATTGAATCCCACACTGACACAAATGTTCTCCAGGAAGGGCTGACACAGACAAATAACTGGTGTCAGAGCCATGGGCTAAAACTAAATGCCAAGAAATGCATAATAGTATCCTTTGGGAAGTCATCCACATCCTGGTAACTATCATATTGACAACACATCCCTTAGAGTTGACCCATTAGTCAGGGATTTAGGGACACACATAGACAGCAATCTAGATAGTAGTGAGGAAATCATTCTATGTTGCTCAACTTATAAACAAAGATATGGCATCTAGGTCCAATGAAGTCATTGTTCCACTGCATTTGGCATTCATCTGACCTATCATTGAGTACAATGCCCCTTTTGGTATGTACCTAACCAGGCACATCCAACAATTGAAATATCCACAGAGGTTCCTCACTAAAAGAATATAAGGCATAAGTAACATGTCCTATGTAGACTGCCTCAAGGTCCTATCGATGTATTCTGTCTCCTACAGGCTGTTGAGGAAAGATTTATGCCTGGCATACAGGGCATTGTCAGACCCCATGCTGATGGACCTCCTGCATATCTGCAAAACAAATAACACCATAATTACCCATTATAAAGACATAAACCTTGCCTGTGATATAAATAGGACCTGCTGGAGAGGCAGGTATGTATCTCAGAGACTACTCCATATCTGGAACAGGGTCCCCATCCATGTTAAGTACAGTTCCTCCCTAACCTAATTCAAGTGTAACTTGGAAAATTGGATGGGGAACAGGAAATTCATCAGTGCTTTGGGACCTATATCTCTAATGGACAGAGACAGCCTGTATCTCCCAGACTCCTGTTTCTAAATGATTCATCTCCCAAGCACTGTTTACACTTATCAAGGGTACCAGAACTTGTCAGAAATTTGGGATGCATGGCAAGACATAAAAAGTCCCTTGTGGTCATTAGCCTAGTAAACACCTATGAACCTATGTTAAGCCAATGGTAAATTTGTGAATGTCTGTCAAACCATCCAGTTCTTGTTTAAAGGAAGATAACATATCACACCAATTTGCAAAAGGAGTTTCTACTGTGGTACTGCTATTTATGGCACTATCTGATTTGTGGAGAAACAAGAGAACTAGAACTACCTGGTCTTGAAAGGCATGGAAGGCAAGGCAATTATCTGCCTTCAGAAATATGTAAGAAATTGGATGAAAGGGCAGTATTTCTAGTCTTTTCTTGAGATTAGGTTATTTAATCCAGAGATCTTCTAAGTTACACTCCTCTGGAGTCTTTCTAGTTGTTTGATATGTCTAGTGAGGTACATCCTGAAGAGAGCATTGTATTCAATATTTGGCTTAACCAATATTGAATGTGAGGGGACAATGACTATTTTAGAACCGGATAATATTTCTTTGGCAATTAGCTACACTAAGAAGGATTTTTTGACTAAGCTTGTTACATGATGATCAAAGGAAGGGAATTATCAACCCAAGTTCAAGGTCTTAAACAACATTTTCATTTTGGGATTGGATGTTATCAATGTTGTAAAGTTGAGGAAGGTTTGTTTATCAAAGGTGGCAATATTGTACTTTTTGCCATTTAATTAGATCCCATTTTTAGTACAGCAGATATTAATGAGTATAATTTCTTGCTGGAAGGCTTTGGCATCAAAGGGGGACTTGACAACGAATCCTGTTTACAACAATTGTCTGCAAATATGGATAGGCTTGGTTCATGGTTTGTATATCAGAAATATAAATGTCATACAAAAGAATTCCTAGCACTGAGCCCTATAGGACACCACTGGCAATGTCCACTGTGTGGGTTCTGCCTTTTAGCCAATTTACTATGCATCTTACTACAAAGGCAACTTTTTGTAATATGTTAAGCTTACAGACTATCCTAGTGTGGGTGATGACCCCATGGCTAGGTCAAGGTATGCTGTGGAGATAGCATGATCACAGTCAACAGCCAGTGTTATGCTTCTGAAGAAATTAAGGAGATTTATTAGACAGGATTTACACTTGACAAAGCTAAATTGCTGAGGGTGTAGCCTGAAAGATTTTTAATACTGTAGTTTATCAGATCAGTTATAATTTGTTTTATTAAGTGGTCAGGTTTTCCACTATGGAACAGGCCTTGCTTGATGTCAGTGCAACATATCAGCTTGACAGTAGTAGTGTCCTAACCCTGGGACAGTTTGAAGCCATAGTGTCATCACTGGCAAGTGTAACTGCAGTGGACAAACTGTCACTCACACTTACAGACACACAGCTGTGTTACCAGCCACCATATCTCCAGTAATCATGGAAGGGGTTGTCATGAATGGCACCTTTCCTAGGTAGCACCTCATCACCTTCACTTGCACAGATAGGGAGCAGTGATGACACCACATTGTGTGGGGACAGTAGTAGGAAGTGGGAAGTAGTAAGTTGATGGCCAGCAATGGCATGGTTCCCACTCATCCCCCAAACTAGATATCAAACTTGGCTTGCACAGTGGATGTGTAGTTAAGTAATCCAAAGGCAGATGGATACTACAGAAATGATTGATGCACTGTCTATCATACACAGTCACATATATGAGGGTGTGCAATGTCTGCATTACAAAATATGTATGTTTGATAGGCACTTAGGTACCATCACTGCCATTGTGGGGCTGTCTGCATCTATACATGAAGACTGCTGTGTTTTCCCTGACCTCACAAGTGCAAGTACATCAAGGTCATGCATGACAACATCTACCAGTGGTGAGCCTGGTGCTGCATGACTTAGCCACCCATGTAGAAGTAGTCTATATGTCATCCAAGAACACGGTATGAACAGGCACACACAGACATGGTTGCACACCATACTTGACTTTGGGTGTTGGAGGCAGAGCTATTCCTCAGTGGGGATGCCCTTTGACCTAGAGCATTCACTGTCAGCACCATTACTACCTAAGGTCCCACAATACATGTCACAGCCATGTCTGCACAACACAACACGATGCAAAATCTGTAGCAGATGTGTCCCCTGGATCTAGTACTGTACAAGTTCCCATAGCATCTGGTCAGCTATTCCCCTTAGGAAGCACCACCCCCTCACTGTACTCAAGTTCCTCCAGTCATTCTTCTATGTAGCACACTCCCTTTTACATTCTCTCCACCCCTCCCTCTCCCGTGTAGCCATTGTTAATCCCTGCCACTACGCTCCTCTCCCTTCTGTACAAATAATGACAAATATGTCCTGCTCTCACAGCTATGTTACATGGGCTAGGTTATGTCTGATGCATAGCTCTGCCAATCAGAAAACTATATATAAAACATGGCCTGGGGGTAGTATTTCATGCATCAGTTTTAATCTTTGGTGTCTCTGTTCTGGCTTATATTTGTGATCCAGATGGTACCCCTTTGTTAGTGCTACAGCAAACTGCATCCATCTCTGCCTCACATGTGCTTTTCCCTGCAGCCAGCTCCTCTAGTGACTCTTCAACTAGCATGTTCTCTGTCACTGGCTCTGGTTTGTCTGGTCCACCGATGGTGATTCTCTTGTCTAGCTGTCTGCATACCTCCATGTTGTGCAGCACTACACAGACAGTATATATCTTGGTGCATGTCTCCAGAACATGTTGCAGTATGGCAGCAGAGATAACTAAGCAGCAGAAATGGGTCTTCATCAGTCCAAACATACACTCAATAATGTTAAGGGTCTGTTCCAGTGCAGAACTGCATGCTATTTCAGCAGCACTTTGTGAGGTGTGTGCCAGTTTTTTGAGCCATGGCATATCTGGCATCACTAATAAGATCTTCCTGAGGGAATTCACCATGCACAAATCACAAATCCTAGATTTAATGTGTTTCAGATGTAGAGATCATGGGAATTACATGTGTGGTGCAGACATACACTGTATATCATACCCTGAGTATTTGCACACCACTTGACAGTAGATTGAGTGGAAATCCTTCTACTTGACATATTAGTACCCATGTGGATCATGGGTGACCTTCTTAGCAATGTAGGTGCATTCAGTGGACCCTAGAACCTAAAGGAAATGGACTATTTCATAGAATACCTGCATAGTGGTGTTTCTCTTCTCTGCAGTGTTTTGGAAACCACATACATTTCTGTACATCCTATGATATAACATCAAGGAACTTGGTGCAGTATTTATGAGGTAGATGCCTATACCACACCGAACATGTCTTCTAATGGCTGATGGTGGGTTCCTGTATTTATATCTTAGTGTCCAGAGAGACTGGTATTCCACATATCCAATGAGATTCCATCTGAACTTGGCAAATGCTTAATAGCACATGCTATGGTATCTCTGTTCACATAACATTCAGCTAAGTTTCTGTCATGGAGGTAATGGTGTGTTAGGTGTAGTTATCTGTGACATGGAGGGTGACAACATGTACCATCACGGATACTGGCTGTGAGAACAGCTGCTAGCATATAGTGCTAATGCGTAAGCTACTCCTAGCTCCTAGCACAGTGTTTCTCTGTTCACCAACAATGACAGCTTGCAATGCTGCTGTCAGTGCACCTCTTTGTGCACTTTTTATGCATTTCTGAATCAATCTGCCATGTTGTTTATCTTCATTTGTATTTGGTCTCATTACCATGATCTTGTTCATTTGCATATCATTATACTATTATCTGGATATAATGCTGACTGTGTGTTTCCCCATGTAGAGTGACTGCACTATGTGCATCTCTGAATTGGTCTCATTCTGTACATTAGCATTCACCACTCAATTTCACAATAAGCATTGCACTGTTTGTTTTAAAGTTATTATTTAGAGACATAATAAAACTTGATGCTTAAAAGAGATAAAGCTTCCAATGAAAATATGGCTTGCTGAACATCACTGAAGCAATAAAGTGGCTTATAAACCATGTTGTTTGGACTGTATACCAGGCTCCATAAGTAAACAGAAATTTATAACAGGATTATGCATTAGAAGATGAAATAAATGAATAAATAAATAAATAAAGATAAAACTTTGCTATAGTTTTATGCAGGATCACTGAATAAATGTTTAGATCTTATAACTGGGAAGGAATCACAGGCAAGATTCATAAACAGCTTCGAAGTACAGCAATCATGTTGGTGTCATGCAGCACTGCCAAAATGATAGCATGCTATTTGGTATTCATTAAGTGTCTCTACATGATGTGTACAGCTGCCAAACAATGGGACAAAGCAGAATAAGCTAATTAACACATAAAGAACCAAAGTGCAAGCTAATTAATCACTCCAATATGACAAAGCTATTCAGAAAGCTATAAAGCAACTGTGTATACTTGATGTAGGTTTTGCCATGAACACAAAAACCTTTTGGAATATAGGCATGATTATACACAGAAAAAAAAGCATGTTATGGGTTGCTGTTGCTATTATTAAGCTGTATGTGCAACAAGCTTTACATCAGGGTGCTGGTGCTGCTGCTACCTGCTACCAGACCTCAGGGAAGAAGAAGGGTGTTTAGACCCAGTTTAACTTATCATGAGTGTTTATTTTTGGTTGGTTAAGCATGCTTTCATCTTTGTACCTGCCCAGTCTGCTTCATTATAATGCAGTTTGTTAGATTTAAAAATGTTTTTTCACAAGTTTAATGTATCATTAGAGTTTGAGAACACAAATAGTAGCACCGAAACAAGAAAGGGTTTAAAAAGGAATAACAACTATAACCCTTCATTGCATCCTACAGTAGCCATGTATGAAAAACTCTGTGAACAAGAGTTGACAAATGATAACGGGAGAAAACATTTTTGGTTTATTTATCACTAGATGAAAAGGAATTATTGGCTATAATTTCCAGGGAAATTTTATATGCTTTATCTTGATGACATTTAGTTGTTTTTGGTCTGGGACTGAAACTGACTTAAAATAACTTATACATTTTGCTAATATTACTACATTCTTTTTTAAGGGTCATACACAATATCAATGCAGAGTATCTGGATGTTAAGTTAATGAAAGGTAATGGTAAATTTTCTTCTGAAGTTTTCCACAAACCCACTTATTCCAAGACATATTTATTTATGTATTTATTTGCATTTGTTTACTGGGAAAATCTGACTGGACACAGGTCCTTTTTCAGTGGAGGCCCAGAGAGAAAAGCTCCACAAAAAGATACACGGATACAAACTAAGTACAGAATTAATAATAAAAAGTAAAAAAATGTATATATATATATATATATATATATATATATATATATATATATATATATATATATATATATATATGCAAGTAAACAATGAAAAAGTAAACAATGCAAAAAGCCCCACTCATAAAATATGAGTAAACATAGTTGCATGAGGATAGTGGAAATATATTGAGAATACATTCATGTATACATAGGAACATTGGTTACGTCAGGAATGGCACATATTGGAACATTAGTATAATAGTAACAGTTGCAGCGATGGTGAAGTTATAATGCTTACTGGACATAACTGCTATGGCTGCAGACTGAGCCAGATATAAAGCTGTGTTTGGTGAGATGGAGGAAGTGGGTACAGAGACTGGGAGGGAAACAGTAGGAGAAGACTGAGGAGTGATGCAGTAGATAGGGTAGGTAGCACAGATGGAAATAGATGTTGGGTAGATGTCTTAGGTGACTGCGGTGAGGTCAGGTGTTAATGAAGTTAAGAAATGTACAGTACTGCTAGAGCCAGCAGATGAGAGATAGAAATGAAATGTGGTGGGTGTATAAGAGGATGGGGGGGTACAGAAAGAGGGTCTCTTGTCTGGACTGGAGCAAGGGCATAACCAGTGTTTTTAAGTCTGTTTTTAGCACAACTTTGAAGTGGTTGTATGATTGTATAGAAGTAACTGAGGGTGGGAGAGTGTTCCATAGTTTGGATCTTATGCAGTAGAAAAGAGCTTCCCCAGCTGAGTTTTGCCCTTGGCTACTGGAAGTTGATTTTTGCCATTGTAGCATAGTAGTCTGGTGGTACAGTAGGGCTGAAGTAGGTTTTGGAGGAATGGGACTTTAAGGGGCTTGTTCACTAACTTGTGAGTGAGGGAGAGTTGATTTAGGTGAAGGAGTTGAGGGAGTTTGAGCCAGTCAAGTTCAGTAAGAGATATACAGCGGTGACTGCAATAGGTAGCCCCAGTGGCAAACTTGGCGACTTTGTTGTAACAAAACTCAAGTTTATTTAGATCGGTTTGTCATAGTTTGGTAAATATTGGAGAGGTGTAGAGTAGGGTGGAGATAAGGTGGGAATTGGCAACTGAAATTCTGGCTGTATTGGTGAGGAAATGTTTATTTCTCTACAAAGCCCCTAGTTTTTTGTGAACTTTTTTTATGGTCAGAGAAATGTGAATGTCAAATTTGAGACAGCTGTCAATTTCAACACCTACTTGTTTGGTATGTTCTTTTGGGAAGATGATGGTCTTGACGTTGGCTGAAATATTAAAGTGGGGGTTGGTTAGGTTAGATTTTGAGGGCTGGAAGATGAGGGGTTTTGTCTTGTTTGGGTTGAGTACTAATTGGGCATTAGATAGCCAGGTTTCTACAGAGGTAATGGCATCCTGAGTGATCTTTTGGACTTCAGGTAAGCGATTGGGCTGAACAGATTAAGGTGGAGTCATCTGTATACTGTATGAGAGAGGCCTGTTTGGTGGCAGTGTATAGATTATTGGTGAAGAGTGAGAAAAGGATGCTTCCTTGGGGGACGCAGAGTGAGATAGGGAGTTGTGGAGAAATGTCATTATGCTAAACAACGCATCGGCAGCCAGTTTGGTAGCTATGAAACCATTGAAGCTGATTGGGAGAAGGATAGATTAGTGAGAACAGAGATAAGTTGTTTCTGTGAGACCATGTTGAAAGCCTTGGATAGATCAAGGAAAGTTGCAGAGGAGTATAAGCCTTTGTTTTTATGCTGAAGGATAGTGTTAGTGAAAGAGAGTAAGGCTGTAGTAGTACTACAGAATGGTCTGAAGCCATGTTGTGTGCTGGAGAGGAGGTTGTTAGTCAGGAGGAAATCTAGGACTTGAGAATGCATGCATTTCTCAAGTATCTTAGAAAGTGGGGAGAGGATAGCTATGGGTCGGTAGTTGGAAAATTCAGTGGAGGGGCCACCTTTGTGGAGGGGAATGATGTGGGATACTTTCCATAGTGTAGGGACATAGCATTCTGATAGGCACTGGTTAATCAGGATGGAGACTGGATAGGCTAGGGTGTTAGCTGCTATTTTTAAGTATTCAGATTGTGATTTTTTTTAACACAATTTTAAATATATTCTTTCACATTTTACATCAGTTTTACAATTTAATGATTTTATATATGAATACATTACTTAGTATTGTCAGTGTATTTATTATTTTTTTCTCAAATGTATTTTTATCCAATTCTTTTTCTTGTTCATGTACCATTGAATGCTCTATGTAATTTCTTGAGAAGTCACATAATGAAGAAGGTCATGTTACATAACAGCTTGGTAACAGAACAACTAACATCGTGGTTGAGAAGAAGTCTGCACTTTTGTGTAAAGCAAAAGTGCTTAACCATTAAAAATATTTTTATTGCTACTGCTATGGTTGCTTCCTGAAGGGTGTGCTGATGATTTATTATGAGTTTGGTAACTTTGTATGGTTTTTCAACATACCTGGGGTGTTTTTTTGTGGATTACTTCACATAAGAATTGACATGGCATAAGTGCGGTACCTTCCATTTCTTCATTGAACCTCACCTGCCTTTGGCTTCCATACACCGCATTAAGAGTACAGTCAACAAAGTTCCATCAGGATGGATTAAATGGCCAATACTGAACTCCCCAATCACTACTGTACATAAGAAATTACTGCCAATGTGATTTTTATGTATGCCCTGGGAGTGAGTCCTTTTGCCTCCTCTTCTAAACTAAATACCTTTTTCTTTAAGGTTGTGTGACAACAAGATTGGTGTGTTTGTGTGTATATATATATATATATATATATATATATATATATATATATATATATATATATATATATATATATATATATATGTGTGTGTGTGTGGGTGTGTGTGTTTGTGTATATATATATATATATATATATATATATATATATATATATATATATATATTTTTTTTTTTTTTTGTGAGGTATGGGGGACTTGCCCTCTTTGTAATTCATAGGAAGCTTGCACGCCTACAAAAAATCTCTTTCTACAAAATCTTCCCTTGAGTTGAAGGTGTGACCAGGTGTTTTCATCTGACTGAACCTTTGTTAACTTGTAACTCAATGAGACATAAGTGAAATTTGCCATCACTTTGTACACATAGACAGTTTCCCAAACTTTTCTTAGGATATTCTCTATCATCCACCGCTATTTCTACCTTTGTGTTTCCTGCAAAAGAAGTTAATCTCATTCATTGTTCTCTCAGATATGTCTGAAATGAAATCACTGAACAGTACTGTATTCAGGACCATTCCCATGGTGCTCACCTAGTCCATGTTTCTATTCCTGACAATGAACATTTAAGCAGGACCCTCCTTTTCCTGTCAAAACATGCTATCATCCAGTTTCTCAGTCTCATTCTCTTTTTGGCTCCTGAAGCTTTTATAGCAGACTCCTGTATATGACCAACTCAAAGGCCTTTCTGAAATCTAAGTAGACCATATCTACTGGAACTCCACTAGCACAGTCTTCTGTAACTGGATCTTAGAATTTGGTCAAGTTGGACATAAAGCTCCTTCTAGCCATAAGCTGATGTTAATTGTTGTCCTGGAAATGATTGCTCTTTAGGAAGTGACCAGTCTTTCCAACTTTCTCCATCAATTGTTTCGCTACCACTTACAGGATAATCTGAGATCTAGTTCCCTGAAGTTTTCCTCCTCTCTCTCTCTCTCTCTCTCTCTCTCTTGTGTGTGATTTCTCTTTCTGTAATCTATCTCTGTCTATCCCCCCTCCCTCTCTCTTTCTTTCCCCACCTTGACAGTGGTACCCCTCTTCCTCTCTTCTCATCCTCAGACTCCTCTGTACTGGCCTGTTAAAGTTCTCCATTAGGGGATCTACCAGCAAACTGGACAGATTTGTGGTGTTCCTTAGAAGCAATCCCTGTGTTCCCTATTCCTTGTCTTCTTTAGGGCAGCCAGTTTGCTTTCCATCTCTTCTCTGTCTCGCTCTCCATCTGTCTCTGCAATCTACCCATTTCTTTACCAGCTTAGAACTGCACCTTTCCTTCATGAAGGCTGATGTGAAGAATTCATTCAGTACCTGTCCTTTTTCTTGCCTTCTGTGATCTTCCTCTCAATCCTATTCAGCTTGGTCAACTTTTTCTCACCTTTCCTCCTTTCTATAATATGCTTAAATCATTGCTCCCCTTTTGGATTCCTTCTACAATGTTCTTTTCAGCTTTTGCCTTTATCTTCTCATTTTCTTTAATTTTTGCATCTGTGACTTGCTCATAGCCCTGAGAACTCTATTTTTAACTGATTCACATAGCATGTGCATTGTAATAACTTACCTCCAGTCTTTTAATGTTGTCTTTGTCCTTAACTTCTAAATCTTTGTGCCATTCTAAATTCAATATGGATATGGAATAATCCCTGCTAATTAGCAGTGCTTTTACCAGGACATCCTTTTGCCTCATTCTAAACTTCAGTGTCACGATTACTGCTGGTTATCAGTATCTTCTCCCAAATATCTATGACTCCCTTCACTTTGGATAGGATGATATTGACATTTCTATCAATTCTGGTACATTTTCATGTGAACTCTCTGACCTTATAATGGCCAAAACTTTCAATGTAACCACTGCCACTCATTAAATTGGGATTCAGTCCAACAGGGCAGCATGATGGCTTTGTAGAATGATCTTTGCCTCACAGTTCAAATGTCTGGAGTTCAGTCCTGACTTTTGGTCACTGATGAGGTTAAGTTTGTAAGCTGCACTTGGCCTTATTCTGGGTGCTCTAGTTTCATCCAAACTCCCAAAACATGCTGGTTGATGGTCTCCTCTAAAGTGTCTATATATTAATATTTTTGTATTTACCCTTGCCCCTGAGGCCTTGGTTATAGTTGAAAAAAAAACCTTAACCTAGTCAACCTATGGTAAAATAAAATAAAATAAAAATAATGTAACACAAACAAATAAATAAACATGTCTCATGAGTATAATCCTCGTGTACCGAGCTCTGTCTCTTTTTTGCTTAGACTCTCATCCTTCAACCCAGACATTTCCTGGGGGTTATACCGTATCAGTTCATCAGCACTCTCCCCTTTATGTGCTATAACAGAATGGACTCATCATAGGTTCTGACCCTGTCTGCCTTCTACTCCTCTTTGTCTACATAGACTGTGTCCTCCCTTATTCAGATTATTATATGCCTTCTATCTCTTTCCTTTCTATCATTCCTAAACAATCCATATCCTGGCACCAGCATATGTCACCCCATGTTATCACTCACTAATGTCTTTATGATCCCAGCAATGTTCATCATCCCCTGTTTATTCACTCATTGCAGCTTCATCTCTCAATGCCAAGACCCTTCCCTGCTGTACTCTGCCTGTTTTCTCCCCTTGGCTTGTGCCACTCTTTTAACTCTCTCCTCTGTTTCTGATACCACCCTGCACTTTCCATCTTAGTTAAACATATGATTCCTGAGATGCCACATTCCAAATCAGCTTTGAGCATTGCTAGCTTGTTTGCACTAAGAAGGTGCTTGTTCCAATACAGGGTAGTCCTTAACCCTTTCCACTATCACAGCAATTCTTTATACTCATAATCCTCTCCTTTTTCAATGTGCTGTATGAGGTACCTTGTCTGACAATAATACTCCACTCCCCCTTTTCTGTCATCTTGCTGCCACCCCTGGTGCTGTGACTAACTCAGTTGTCTGCTCTTGCAAGTCATTGGTGCCTACATCACCAAAAAGTGCCCATCTCTCTCAACTGTTGTCCTCCTTTCATTCTTACAAAATCAGTATAAAATCTCTTCTTTCCTTGCCGAGGCTCTTAATCTTGTTTGTGACTAAGACTCTAATTGTCAAGGCCTTTTCCTTGTCACCACATTAGATCTCTTCCTTGCTTCTCATCCTTCTCCTCTCTCTCTCTGCATGTTCTGCTTGCACTGTTCCCCCCTCCTGTTGCATTACCTACAGCCTTCCTCACTATACTTTCCAGATGTCTGTCTTCTCTTGCTAATGCAGACCTCTTTCCCATCCTTCCTGTATTATTTTTATAAGGTCCAACTTCTGTTATTCATTCTTGGCAGAGTATCTACTGACTCTCTTCACTACTCACCTTGTTATTGCTCTTCATCCTCTTAACCCCTAATTCTGGTAACTTAGATGAAGAATAATTATGTAGGTCATGCAGCGGGCATACGTGGGGAGTTGTTGGGTGATGAAATCTACCAATAAAAGTGGATTCTGGAAAGTAACGTTTAGACATTGTTCAAATCACTGGGTTCTGAAATTTTGTATTTACAAGTCTACCATTCATAGTGCAGTATCAAATCCCAGCCTGATATAGGGATACCAAGACTTTTTGTGGAGGTGACACCCCTGGTTATGCATACTAAAACTGTGTTTATTTATTATTTATTTATTTATTTATTTATTCATTTATTCATTTATTTATTGACATTTGTTAACTGGGTTAGTCCAACTGAGCCAGGGGCCCATTTTCAGTGTTGACCCAAGGAGAAAAGCTCTAGAAATAATACAAGTAATTATGACATTTGCAAAATATTAAAGTAGGGTCACAGAAATATAGTACAAGTCAAAAATGCGTGTACAGCAGTTCAATGCATAGGCAAAATAACAGTTAAGTACAGTTTCCAAAATTTGAGAAGAGTATCTAGCATAGGCAAAATAACAATTAAAAGGTTTAGAGAATATTACACTGAGTACAGTATGACTACAGTTTGCTAGAGCAAGTACAAGGATGACAAAGAGTTGATAGGGAAAAGCAGGTAAGATGAGAATAGAGGGGACTAGTTCAAGTGTGGGAGTGACAAGGGCATCACCAAGTCTTCAGGAGAAAAAGTTTAAGTTCTTTCTTAAACAGGTACTTACACTGAATGCTAATGGTATTGCTGAGAGAGGATATAGAGAAAGAGGCTTTGTATTGGGCAAGTGTTTTAGGGTGGAAGAGGAAGATTTTTTTTTTTTGGATTTAATATGAGTTGGTTTTCAGAGAGTCAGGTTTCGACAGAAGAAAAGGTTTGCTGAGTGAGAGATGTTGTGGGCAGAGGTAATAAGGATGGAGTTGTCAGCATACTGCAAAAGTGTAGAGAGGTTAGTAGCAGAGTGAAGTTTATTAGTGAATATATTAAACAGGAGGGGGCCCAGAACTGATCCTTGGGGAACTCCGGTATTAATAGGGAGAAATAGAGAGAGGACAGTTTGCCAGCGGACAGATTGCTGCCTGACAGAGAGATAGCTAGAAAACTAGTTGATGGAGGAGGTAGAGAGATGTAGGTCTGAGAGTTTAGTTAGAAGTTTAGAATGAGAGACAGTATCAAAGGCCTTTGAAAGATTGAGGAAAAGACTGGAGATGAGGAGGTTATTGTCACTGGCTTCAGCTACTATTTGGATAAATGACAGTAATACAGTAGAAGTGCTATGGTGGGGCCTAAAGCTGTGTTGGTAGGAGTGAGGAGACTGTTATCGAGAAGGTGTTTGAGTAGCTGAACATGGATGCACTTTTCCAAGATTTTGGATAGGGGGGACAGGATAGTAATTGGTCTAAAGTTAGAAGGATCTGTAGAGTTACTACCTTTGTGAAGACGGATAGTATAGAAGGATTTACAAATGTCAGGGATCATGCCTTCTGAGATGAAAAGGTTAATAAAAATAGAGATGGTAGGCGATGGATTGTGCAACTATTTTTAGGAAATGAGGTGGTAGTTGGTCTGCTGAGGGAGAGCATGGTTTAAGTTTGTTAAGGAGAGATTTAATTGCAGTAATTGGGACTGGTTGAAAAAAAAAGGCATTGGGGAAATTTTTGTTATGGGGTAGTGGAGGTATAGAGTGAGGCGTACTGTTTTGTGTTTTAAGTGTGAGGTTTTGAATAGTTTCTATGAAATAGTTGTTAAGAAGGGAGGCAGTTTCAGAAGCAGTGTTGTTAGGAAAGAGGTTGGGAGTAGTGGGCTTACCTGGGTGGATTAGTTTGTTGATGGTGGTCCAGAATTTTTGTGGATTTTTGTGTGGGCTACTTTGGTTAGAGGGAAAAAAGCTCTCCTGTCTTTGTTGACATGTTTTTTAGCCAGGTTTCTGAGCTCTCTGTATGTCTGCAGTAAGAGATGGGGCTTGTTTTTAACCCAGGCTTTCCAGGAAGAATTTATTTTGTGCATGATTGAGCGGGTTTGATTTGTTAACCAGGGGGCATAGTTGGAAATTATTCTGATTTTTTTGGATGGAGCAACAGAATCAAGTGTGTCAAGAAAAATCTTATTGAAAGAATTTACTGCCTCATTGAGAGGGAGGTAAAAGAGGAAAGACCAATTACTGCCGATAGTTTTGAGTTAAAAGTGTCTGGGTCGAAGTGGGTAAGGTTTTGGCATAACCTGTAAGTAGGGTCTTTAGGTGAGTGTGGAGTGAATCTGTGTATGAATGTTGGAGAGTGGTCACTTAATGAGTTTGGAAGTATACTGGGATTATGATAGAGGGGAGGAACTAAAGTAAGGATCCAGTCAAGGATGGGTCTGGATGAGGAGTTTTTGTTTGTTCTAATAGGGGTGGAGATGTGTTGGTGAAAACCATGAAGGTTAAGACTGTGGGTAGGGGATGAGAGGGACAGTTTAGTCCAGTCTATATTAATGTCTCCAAGTATGATAATTTCATAAGGGATATGGTGAGTAATCCAGGACAGGAAGTTCTCTAGGATGTGAATATTATCGCCAGGGGAATGTATGTAGAGACTATGGCAATTTTTTTGTGAGGGTTGAGGTGACAATTTACAATGAGCATTTCAGTAGGTGAGAAGCAGATAACAGAGATGGAGAGAGGGGACAGATTAAGTAGCTCAGAGTAGAGGATAGCAACTGGTTCTCACCATTTATTGGTTCTGTCTGAGCAAAAGATGTTATAACCTTGAGGCAGGATTTCTGTGTTTGTTTCTGATAGGGCAAGAATGTGAGGAGATGTGTTAGATATCCAGAAGTGCAGGTCTGTTACTTTATTTACAATTCTTTGAATATTTAGAGAGATTTCTAGAGATTTGGAAAGAGAATTACTGATAGGAAGGGTAAGTGAGGGGGAGGGGTATGAGTAGTGATATTGCACAAGGAAGTTGTAGGAGGCCCTGGGTTAGGGTGGATGTCTCCATCCAACAGAAGAGTGTCGAAGAAAGTGAGAAGAGAAGAGAAGAGAGAAAGTTCAGAGTAGTAGGAAATCTAGGATCTGACCAGTGGAGAGAGATGATTTAGAACAAGTAGGAACACTGAAGAGGTCAGATGGTGAAATAGGGAAGAGAGACGGTGAGATTAATTGTGGGTAAGACATAGCATCAGTGTTAGGAGTATGGGGGAGTAGGTGAAGGAGATTGATAGTAGAGTGGTGAATGGTAAGAGACTGTTAGAGAGAGGGGGAAGAGAAAGGTGGTGAAGAGATAGAGTGGCCACATAACTAGAGAGTAGGTAGGGAGAGGGAAGAGTGGTAGATGAGTCAAGAATGAAGTGACTAAAAGTAGTAAAAAGAGAGGAAAACAGAGAAGGTGTGACTAGAAATGAAAAGGAATTAGTGAGGAGGGGAAGGGGGAGTAGTGAGAATGTAAGAGAGGAGAGATAGGTGGGAGTGGTTATAGGAGTGAAGCAGGTGTTAGATTAGTTAGAGATGAAGATTGGTTGGATAGGAGGAAGGTGTGTAGTGTGTAAGAGTGGATCACCTACAGAACACCGACAGCCCAAAACACCATCACCCATATGGCCGGTGCCATATGGTCAACACTCACAATATCAACAGCACCAAAACTTCACAAAAAAGGTAAATAAAATTTCATTTTTTGTACTAGCAGGGGGGCTACACCCCCTGCACTCCCCATGAGGGGCTCCGCCCCCACACCCCGTTCCTTTAATATACCAACTCCAAGATCGCACTACAGTGCAAGAACGAAAATTTTTCTATTCTGCACTGTTGGGAGATAGGGTTTCCCCATTGTTGATATTCTGAACGTCGACCATATGGCATCGGCCATATGGGTGTCGGCATTGTGAGCTGTCGGCATTCTGTATGGGACCCGCAAGAGTATATATATATATATATATATATATATATATCTATATATATATATATATATATATATATATATATATATATATATATATATAAAGAAAGTGGGGTTGGGTTGGAAAGGTAGTAGGGTAGGGGATCAGAGATAGCCTGAGCGAAGAAAGGGTGAATGGAGCTAGCAGAGCCAGGACCAGAAGATCCCTATGGTTCAAAAAAACTATCAGTAGGGCTTGGACTTAAGTTTATCAGTGAGGAGAACAGTGTTTAGAGTGAATATACTAGGTGGTTAAAGACAGATGTTGATAATGTATGAAGTAAACCCTTGGTTCATAGGTGTGTACTAGGCTAATGGCCCTGGAGCCTTTACAAGCCTAGCCAAAAAGAATTGCCCAGGCACCATGCCACCCAATGTTAGTTCACAGTGCCCCTATCCAACAGGGCAACTGGAATGATCCCTGGAGTGAACTTTCTGTTACCCATCCACTCGTTACATTTTCTCTTGAAGAGGGCCAGGGAGGTGCTCTGCTTGACATGAATGGAAAGCTTATTCCAGAGTATGGGCAGTCTTTGGGAGATGAACCTGTCCATCCAGCATGTTCTGTTAATTTTGGTAATGATGGTGTGATCTCTGCATCATGTGGCATGGGGAATTTTGATTTCTTTAGGTGTAGCATTTCAAGTAGGGTTAGAAACAGTTTAGAAAAGAGAGGAGACAGGCAGCAAAGTCTTAGCTTTTAGCACACTTTCCTGAAGTGAGTTAGGTGCCAAAGTGATAGAGAACCTAGGGAGAGAGATGCATACTCAGTGGGGGATGGAAGAAAGGTGGTGGTGATGGGGGGGGGGGGGAGTCAGTGAGCCAAGAAATAGCTGTGCACACCACAGCCTAGATTAATTTGCAAAAAAAGACAAAACATGCTTTTAACACCAGGTGAGGAAGAAGCAGTTGGGACATATACATAAAGCTTGTGATGGTGTTTTTCTTTTGTTTTTGTTAGTTTTCTCCTGTCCTTGGCTACAGAGCAATCCTTGTATCGCTTTCAGGGTCAGTAGATAGAATGTCAGCCAAGTATATTCAGTGTGTGTGTGAGGGGAGATTGAGATCACTTTACCGTGAAGTTGACTAATAAAGCTTGTGATGGTGTTTTTCTTTTGTTTTTGTTGGTTTCTTCCCACCCTTGTCTAGAAAGCAATCCTTGTATCTATTTCAAGGTCAGTAGATAGAATGTCAGCCAGGTATATTCAGGGTGGGAGGGAGGACTGAGGTCACTTTTCCATGTAGTTGACCAATAAAGCTTGTGATGGCATTTTTCTTTTGTTTTTGCTGGTTTCCTTCCATCCTTGGCTAGAGAGCAACCCTTGTATCGCTTTCAGAGTCAGTAGATAGAATACCAGCCAGGTATATTGAGGGTAGGTTGGGGGGTTGAGGTCACTTTTCAATGTAGTTGACTAGTGGCAAGCACACAGTTTCTCAGAAGTCCATGGAGCTTTGTTGGTGCCAGAGACAAGAGAACGTTTAAAAGAAGGCACCAAAGGATTTCAGAGTACTAAGTAAACCTACCCTTGGTAGTGTTCTTTTGTACAGGCTGCCTACAATAATTACCCCCAAATACTTCTTTATATTCTAAATTATTGAGTGAGATCTCCCCACTTTATGTGTGTGTTGCACTCTTGAATTATCATCCTTAAGTGCATAACCAATCATTTGGAAGGGTAGAAGTGGAGCTTTCACTGCCTAAACCATGCCTCTTAAGGGTTATTGTTAAACTTGCATCCCCCATTACATTCTGTTACCCAGGCTTGGAGTTTGCTGTGATCTCATTTTTATGCCATGAATAAAATGGGAAATGAACACAGTGAAGTATAGACATAGCACAGATGTCTTTGATCATCACCATCATCACCATCATCATCATCATATTTTTTACCCATTTTCTACATGAGGTTGGGGTGTCATTTCAACTGTTGCCACCTGTTTAGATTTGATGCCACTTTCCTACCTTCTTTGACATTCACATCTCTCTGTCTTCTCTCACACATTACATCCATCTCTTTACTGGATGCCCACACTTCCTGTTGCATTCTAACTGTGTCTCCCAAATCTTTTTCACCATATCATCAATTCTTCTCCACACTTGCCCAAACCACTGTAATCTGTTCTGTCTGACCTTCTGAGAACTGGTTTCTGAGCACTGATCTGTATGAGACACTACATGAGTCTTCTATTTTGATAACCTCCCTTACTGTAGTGCTTTCTTCCCACCTGTGCATTTTACTACATGCTTCTCTCCTACAACCCCTTTTTTGCAAGAATACTGCAGTAGAGGACCAGCTCAAAGGCTTTACTAAAGTTTATCTCTATCATGAAAGAAAGTTAAGTCTGTCCCCTTGCCAATTAAATGATGCATAGGACTAGATCAGGTAAATATGACAGGACCTCCCTGTTTTGTGAATCCATAATGGAATTCATTAAGTAGCCCATCATGTTCCAGGAGTCTCATGAGCCTTCACTATATGAATGTTTCTACTGTGTTTCTGACTGCTGAATTCTGATTTGCTGGCCTGTAATTCCTTGTGTTACTCCTTCCTCTGCATCTATTGCACATTTCCACTGATTGTTGGGGAGCTCTGCTGCATGTTCATTTAGTGTCCCATAAATGTCTTTCTTGATCCTAGATGGGAATTCATCAGGTCCCTGTACCTTGTCTTCTCTTAATGTCTATATTGCCTTCGTCACTTTGTCATTTGTTGGCACATCATTTGCCTATTCCTCTTCTTCCTCCCTGCTCTGCCTTCTGAGTTTTGTATTTTGCTTTTATTTCCTTTATGAACTGTAAAGGAAAATATTAATTTAAAATAGTTACTTTTTTCAAGTTATCTTTTTTTCCTAAACCAGTTAATGTGCTTTCTGACCACTTTCTTTCACATATCTAAGGAAGATTTGTTTCTTCCTTTAATACCTACGTCTGTTTTTTTCTCATGTTATCCTTTGCCTCTCACATGCATTCTGGTACATTATATATGCCCTCTACATTGTTTTCCCACATGTCCTCCATTTTACATTAATTCCCTATATATTTTTTTTTCTGTCCTTAATAGTCACGTTTTCTCCTCCCAAGTGAATAACCCTTATTACTTCTTTTTCTTTGCTTTAATATCTCTTAATATCATTCTTTCCATATTCCTTTAAATATCACCTTAAGCTTTACTTTTCAGCTTTTCTCCTCTTTTGCCATATCCTCCAAACCTTGCCTACTAATTCTTAGATCTTCTCAAAGGCACCCCTTCCTCTGTAATTTCCAGAATCTAGACAAGTTGATTAGGGGCAAGACTAAGGAATTGCCCCTGGCTTCATTCTCAGCTGCTGTGATAACAGCTTGTCTCTTGAAAAAGGCACTCTAATACTGGAAACCATGGACCAGGTAACACTTCCAAACCAGCTAAAAATTTTTATTTAGTGACCATGTATAATAAAAATAATGTAAAATATGCTTTCATCCATTGTGTAACCTGACTTCATCAGAAAATACATTAAAACTTCTTTTTTCCTGGTTAAAAAACACTTCATAGTACCACGTGACCATGAAAAACAATACCTATAGACATAAGGCCTTTATATTATTAAGTGCAGCCCTTTAATTCTTTTTCTACTTCCTTATTTCATGCCTCAAAATTGTATCAGCTTGTCTACTACTCTGATATATATATATATATATATATATATATATATATATTTTTTTTTTTTTTTTTAACTTACTCTACAAAAAAAGAAAAAAAATGTAATTTTTTTTTAATTCTAATATGGTTATAGCAGGCAACAACAAAATATTGTAACTCAAAATGAAACCGGGGTCAGAAAATGTGTTTTTCTGATTGGTTTCTATTTATTTCTAAAGCATGTGGAATCCATTGACAAACACTAGCTTCAGGTTATAAGCATGAAACTAAATCACTTAGTTGGCTGCCTTCTCTGTGATACCAGATACTAAAATCAGACTCTGATGCTACATAATTCCTAAGCTTTGTGTAATTCAGCTTACAGTTTTATTTTTATTTCATTTATTTTTGCTTACTTAGGTACAGCACTGAAGAAAAGAATGTGTGTGTGTGTGTGTGTGTGTGTGTGTGTGTGTGTGTGTACTAGAAACCACAATAAAGCCAAATATTTTCCAAAAAACACCAAAAAAAGCCTCAAATATTGTAAAGTTTTAAAGGTTTTCTTTATATCTCTTGGTCATTTCAAGCTTGTTTCCTAGAATTTGTAGCATTTCTACAGGTACGCACACAGAAACACACAGACATACACACACATGCCCACAAACATATAGATAGATAGACAGATAGAAACACCCATGCATAAGGGGCACAGAAAGAAAGAAAGAAAGAAAAAAGAGATGAATACTTTTTATAACAGACTTAGCAGAGAATATCTGTCAGATCATGACAGATTGCTTCAATGAAGAAGTCATACTTCTTTAAACAGATTTACACTGTGATTGTGATGCATACATTATACATGCTTTGGTGTAAGTACAGTACCTGCTAAGGTGGGATGTGTTGGTTGGAGGGGCAACAAGGAAGCAGAAGAAAGCCAAGCAAAAATGAAATAGGAAATACTGGGGCAGTGTAACATTTGTTAATGTGCGAATGATACACTGACATATTAAAATCTTTTAGGCTTTTTTGCATTTGGCATCACTACCATTTCATTCTGTACTGGTGATTGTATTGTTACTCACGTTATTGCTTTTTCTTCAGTACCTGGTCCTTTCAACTGGTGATACATAGAAGTAAAGCTGACAGTGTTTTTTTTTCTTATTTATTGCTCATGTTTCCTTTTTCATATCAGAAAGAGTAGTTCCCTAATAACATTCAAAATCTGGGGTGACCAATGGTTAGAATACAATAAATTTACACCTGAGCAAGTAAAACAACAACTACTGATAACCCGGTGCCTCCGTTCCAAATCACCAAAAGTCCCATAGTAAAAAAATATGACAAACGTAGGCAAGGCTCTAGGTTCACAATATATTTTAATGAAACACACAAGTGCTTTCACCAAATGCTTCTTCAGGTGTATTACAAAAAGTAACTTAAAACCACCATATTTAACTACTCAAGTTAAAATCACATGACTCAACATACTACAATTTAAAGGTGCACTCAGCCATAGATGTTATATCTGTGCTGGTCATATCCCACATACATACTTGACCTAAATCTTTATTTACAGGTAAGGGAATAAATAAAACAGTATTTTGTAAAATCTAAAAAAAAATACAAATTAAATCTAAATTTCATAGTTCATGTTCAAACATCATTTCAACATCCCCAAACATCATCTACACAATGGTCTAGTTTTAAGGATAGGTCTCAGTGGGACATAGTCATTAAGCCCATGGCCTGCATATGCTCTCAACCTCACAATCCACTGGGCTTCCAATTCTTCTGTTATAATTCTTACATCCCCTCCTCTCCTATTTTCATAGCTATGACCATAAAGTTAAACCTATGAAAATCATCTGTGTTGCTAACATGCTTGGCTAGCGCATTAAACTTACTCTTCTTTTCTATATGATAGGTGTGTTCCCTAATTCTTTCCTTGAACATCCTGTCCATCTTCCTGACATAAAAGTTATTACAGATATGACAGATTGCTAAATATATCACATGTGTGGTTTCACAGGTTGCACTTACCCTAAACCTGTCTTTGCCCTTAACATTAAGTCTGCAAGCTCTATATATTTGATTTTGAACCACATTCCTAAAGATATATTGTGGATGCATGCTCTCTCTGCTGAGTAAATGGTTAACATAACATTCCTTCCTGTGAAGCCTAGTGCCAACCTTATTCATTCATATCCTCCTTGAAAATAGTTACATCTAAAAAATCTATTTCTCTAAAAGCCCAGTTCATTGTAAATGTCAAGAACTGAGTAGACCTGTTGATATAGTTAACAAACTCAATCAAGGTCTCCAAAGTACCACCCCATAATAAAAATAGGTCATCCACAAACCTCTGAAAAAATAAAATCTGTGACCTATAGGTTCATAGGTTTATAGGTTCATAGGTAAGTACTAGGCTATCTGCCCAAAGGCATTTATAAGCCTAGCCAGAATGTGTTGGCTTTCGCAGCCCCCTTAGATTAGTTCCCTATGCCTCTGTCCAGCAGAGCCACTGACGTGATCCCCAGGGTAAACTTTCTGTTTCCCATGCACTCGTCAAGGTTTCTCTTGAAGAGTGTTAGCGAGGAGCTCTGCCTAATGTATACTGGAATCTTATTCCAAAGCATGGGAAGTCTCTGGGACAGGAATCTATCCCTCCAGCATGTCCTATTTATTGTTGTGGTAAGGTTCAGATTCCTAGAGCATGTGGCTCGAGGGGATAAGGTTTTCTTTAGGTGGAGCATGTCCATCAATTCTGGGTTGGACATGGCCTTGTATGTCAGGCAGAGATCATCTCTGAGTAGGTGGTATGCAACTGAGTACAGCTGGAGTTTCTTCAGTCGAGCTGCATAGGGCATCTGCTTGAGGCCAGTGATCTGTTTGAGTCCTATAAGGACCATTAACTAAACTATCCATTTCCCACATAGCCATGACAGCACTGGGTTAGCTATTTGCACATGAGGTGCCCATAGTTACACCACTGAGCTGCCAATAAACACTTTCCCTAAACATAAATATGTTATTCTCAAGCACCAATCACTGTAGTGCCCCCATCTGTTCAATCTTACTAGTGTTATAGTTTGAATTATACTCCATAAACTTAATAACACTCTCTATACCCAAATGATTGGGAATTACTGTAAACAATGAAACCACATCCAGGGTGACTAACATGCACTGATCTGGTAAATTATTCTTCTGTACATAATTATAGAGGTCCCTGATGAGGTGTTCTGTATCTCTCAGAATAAATTCAGATTTATCCACAAGGGATCTGAGATTTTTCTCTATATACATAGATATAGATTCTGTGCACCAGTTTCTCCCAGCTACAGTTGGTCTCATTGGATGATTCCTGTGGCCCTTGTGCACTTTGGGCAATCCTTGAATTAATGGTATGGTGGGGTATGGCATCATAAAATATTTATGCAAATTTTCATCTATCATAACCAGACATTCCATCTCTTTAATCTCAGCTTCTACCTTCTTAATCATTCCTGTAACTTGTGTAGGTGATATTACTGCATAAAAATCAGTATCACTCAACATACGAAACATTGCTGTTTCATAATTGTCTTTATCTGTAACTACTATCTGACCACCCTTACTGGCTGGCCTGATAACAATCACTGGATTCTTTTGTAAACTTTCCAGAGCAACATTTTCTGCTTTGGTCAAATTAAAATGTCTATGCTTCTTACTGTTCGATAATTGTGTACCATATACTTTAAACACCTCATCTATACACAATTGTTCAAATGCATGTATTAATGAATTCGACTTTGGTATAAAAACTCTGTTTTTTTTTAAACAAATAGCAACCAGTATTCAACCCACCCCCACCATCATCAAACATTAGTTTCAACATCAAATTGCAAGTAAATTGTTTTATATAAAATATAATTTCAGTAAAGTCAGAGTCAGCAGATGGTATAAAAGATAACCCTTTATTTAAAACACTGAGCTCTTCCTCTGACAGTTTATAAGCAGACAAGTTCAAAACTAGTTATTTGCATTGAAAAATGCTTTCTTTATAGTGTAAGAGCTCACCGTTGCACCCTTGTGTTTCCTCTTTGTTCGTATCTGGCTCCTGCCTCTCGGCTGTTCTCCTCCCTGCTCGTTGATCTCTCTTGCATGGGTAAAGGAAAAACGAGAGTTTGTAAGCCTAGAGATCATAAAAAATGGCTCAATGCTGGAACTATTCTGTTTGCTTAAATTGAAGAGTCTTTCATGATAGCATGGGATTAGATTTTACTGTATTTTCTATGTTTTGTTCATAATGTATTTTTTAAAAATGTGTCTTAATAATAATGTGTTTCTTAAAAATAAGTAGTGTCTGTTTGAAACTAAGTAGGGTTAACATCAGAAATTATGTAGGAGAAGTTGATTGGATAATTGTTGGTCATCTGATAGTTAAAGAAATGTTTTTAAACCGTTGATGTATGTAGTTTTTTATCTGAAGAAGTTCTGGTTTGGAACCGAACGAAAAGCGCTTCATTAAACAAGAGTGGATTGTGCCTCTGGTTGCGATTATTCCAGTTTGTGTCATGTTGGAAGGACAGTGTTCCCATTTATTAGATCCTTAAATATGTATTTACTTGGTTCTGATTTAAGCAGATCCAAAAGAGTTGTTAAAAACAATTCTGTGATTTCCAGTAGCTATCTGCTTTGTTTAGATCTTTTTACTGTGCATCTAACACTCAAAGGCTGTGTCTTACATGTATGTATGAACCATTTCAGACATGCCAAGGAGGCTAATCAATATAAATACCCTAGTCAAAGTGTTTACTATAAAATATAAATTTAAAAAGGATTCAGAAGTCAACATGACTAGCCATGATAAATGACATGATATGAAGATGTTATACATGATTGAAAAATAGTTTTATAGTTTCCCTAGAATTATGACTTGTAGATTAAGTTGTAAATTACATGACTTAATATAAGAATATGTTTTCAGTCTGTGATACGGTAAGTGCAACAAGATACACACCAAGCTCAACTAAGAACATTACGTACATTAATTATACTCTTATTTATTACTAATACTTTATAACTTGCTGAGTTGTCTGCAACTTCCAGCCAAAATGTGCACAATTCTTTGAATTTTCAGATACTAATCAAACATTATGCTCTTATGGACAGTGATCTTGAAGCCTTACTGAACAGGCCCCAGGCTTATCAATTTCAAGCCCAGCTCCCTTTGCCTGCACCAGGATTAGCACAGTTAGACTTCTTCTTCTATCACCTGTCCGCACATTGAATGGCAGTGGAGTTGCAACTAACCTTCCACAGAGCACACACACTCACACACCTAGGGCCAATTTAGAGTGTCCAATCCACCTGCAGCATGTCTTTGGGATGTGGGAGGACCACAGGAGGACATGCAGACTCGGAGAACCTCTTGCTGTGAGGTGGCAATGCTAACCACTGCACCACCGTGGCCGCCCATTAGCACAGTTAGACTAATACTCATATACCACCCCACATTTCCTTCATTCCTCTTGCCTTAAGAAGATATGAAAAAATCATTTTCATTTGTAATAAGAAATGAAAGGAAACAGCTGTTAACTGCATCCTGCTGTTAATTCATCAATGCAAAATGCAGCTCTCACCTCCTTGCAATTGGTCAGCTGACTTGTTTCTTTGCCATACAGACACCTTGTATGTAGACATCAGACTGCCTTCTCTGATCTAATAGTAGACGTATGCAAAGAGTGAACTATTGTATTTGTTACATTTCAAAGTTTTCATAAAATATTTTTTTTAGTGAGCTTACATTGCTGAAACATGCTAAAAAAGGATGTAAAATAATAAGTATTACTCCTCAAGTGATATGAAGAAGCTACTATTTTAAATGGAATACTTGTTGATATCCTACAGCACTTTCCTAATACAAGTAAAAGTTGTAACATGAAGGTGGTTTTCAACATTACAGGTAGGACACACAAGTTCTTAGTTAACAGCAATAAGAATGAACACCAGATCAGAAATTGGTTAATATTTTGAGCTATACTATGCTGAATGAGAACATTACTAGCCACAGAAGCAAACAAACCTTTTTCTACAGGAATGAAAATGCTTTACTTCTATTTTTATGGTAAATGGACAGTCAAACTATCAGTGGACCATGATGTCTTTTGTTTTCATTCCATACCAAGCTGGTAAGCCTAGATACATTGCCCGGATACCCATATGTTTATCTTATAACATCCTCACTATCAATATCCACTCACTTCATACTTTAGGTCCTGTGGTCTTCTTTAATTATGTTTCTCCAATGCAATGTTAAACATATATATGGTCTCAGTCAAATGAGTTTCAGTCAAATGAGGTTTCTATCATATGATAGGGATCCATGTATATATACACACATATATATATATATATATATATATATATATAGAGAGAGAGAGAGAGAGAGAGTTTACCATCAGCAGAGCGAATGACCAAAATACTGATGTCATGCATATTAATTAGCTGAAAATGTCAAAGTGCATTTAGCGACACTATCGCATTCACACTTTTGACATTTTCTTTGCAGTTCATGACTCCAAATCACGTAACTTACAATTTTTGCAGTGGGGCTGCACCCACCTTCAACCCCTGCAAATTATATATTCCAACTCTGAGATCACACTACAGTGAGGAAAAGGGTAATTTCCCGATCCACACTATGCTGCAATCTCTAGGCATAATGTCAACCACATATGTGTGAATGCTGTGCATTCACAGCAAAGAAAACGCACAGTATTGAAGGTCAGCAATATGGGAAGCAGTCAAATGAAGTTTGACATTCCCATTTTCACTGAACCTTCATTCTGCATTTTCATGGTAAATGATTGATATATATATATATATATATATATATATATATATATATATATATATATAAGTTTACCTTTGATTTGTTGTCTGCCGTGTGTCCGACATGCATAACGCAGAAAGTACGGCTGCAAAAAATGACAATGTCGATTCACAATGTGTTTGAATGGCAAATAAGCAAATGCTTTTTTGCCATTCAAGCACATGGATCAAATGTTGAAAATGGTTTTCCAGCAAACCATTTTTGAAAACGTAGTCCTTCACTGTTCTCCGTAATTCATTAATACGGGTCACACAACAGGACAATTGCACATACCATGTGCAACAAACTGAAGGTAAACCATATATATATATATATATATATATATATATATATATATATATATATATATATATGTGTGTGTTTGTGTGTGTATGTGTGTATGTGTGTGTATATGTGTATATATATATATATATATATATATATATATATATATATATATATATATATATATATATATATATATATATATATATATACACACATATATGGATTCCCTTCATTTTATCATATTACTTGAGCATCGAATGTCACAATGTTGACAACATAAGCACGAAAAATCATGTAAGTGAAAAGTCAGAACATCACATTTCGGAATATTGAACTGTAATCAAAATATAAAGGGTAAGTTAGTTAGTGGTGCACTGTCTCTTTAAGGTTTTGTAGTGAGGACGTACGAAGGTATGGTGGACTTGTCGTTGAATGGTTTAGTTGTATTTGGAGGAGTTTGTATAAGTTTAATACGTAAAAAGTAAAAGATTTTTTTGATTTATGTAGTTAGTTTTGGATGTAGGTTTAACATTAAAGCATTGTGGTGTTGTATGTAGGAACGTAGTGGTTAGTGTAGGGGTGTAGATCTTAATGTATGTGTAGCTGGTGCTAAGTAATTACAAAAAGGTTTTAGTTATAATGTTGAGGGAGATCTTGGTAAAGTGGGAAGTGTGTCAGTACTGTGCTTTGTGTCATAGGGCTGGAATGTAAAGAGAGTTGTTATTTAGTGAACAGTAAATTGTTTTGTTTCCTTCAAGGCAGTGCAATCTTGGAGTTGGTATATTTAATTTGTAAGGGGTGCAGGGGGTGCAGGGGAAAAGCGAATTTAGGTAGAAATTGTAGGTTTTGTTGTTTTCCCATTTTCAGTGTTTTGGGATTTGATGTTTTAACCTTTCAGTTATGTGAGTTTTCATGGTAACGGTCTCAATGTTGTGGCATTCAATTATCTGGTTATAAGATAATATGAAGTAGATCCATATGTATATATATATGTGTGATTCTGTGTGTGTGTGTATATATATATATATATATATATATATATATATATATATATATATATATATATATACACACACACACACACACACACACACACACACACACACACATTTTATATATACATATATACATACACAGACGGAGAAACACATACATGTACAGCTTTCAGAGATGACATTTTCTTAGCGAACTTGTATTGGGCTATATAGACTACTTTGGTATGGATTACTTTATTTAACAGAAAATATTCAGCTTCTTACAACAGAGAATTAATGAGAGTTTTATTAGTTGGCAGGATAAAAAGTACATTAATTTTTTTTCATCTGTATTTCGGCACATCCTTGCAGACCATGAATATTGTTGCAACTCACTGGACCATAAAAGTATAACTCTCAGAATCAGGTATGGGAAAAAAGTTAAACAATGGAGTTTATCAGAAATCATTTCCATAATTTTGAAATGCAAAACTGTCTTTTTCTCTGTTTGTTTAGTCTATTGTATGACACGCTATGCTATTTAGAAAGGGTGTGTTCCTTTGAATTTTTCCATTATTCATTTAAAAAATCATCTTTAATGCAGGCCTGTCTTAAACCATCCTTCAAAGCTTGCACTTGGGTTCATTCTTCTGGTCTCTGGTCTTGATAGCATGCTCTCTCCCTTTGCCAACCATATACACTGCTACAACAGCCTGTTCTTCACATACATCTATCTGAGCAGCATACCTCTCAACCTCTTAGCCTAAGAAATCTGGACAAAGTTTAAAATGATGGAGGACAGAGGCCCAAAATTAGGGACAGATGTATTACTCTTACAAACTTAGCAAGTTGCTAGAATAACATGATTTCTACTAGCCTGCATTTTTCTGAGGAATATGAAGTCTGAAACTCGTGTATGTCCTTATTTAGTGACTGCAGTCCTGAATGGTTTACCAGAAACGTTTTATGGCAAACAAACAAAAAATATGAAACAAAAATCTAGACGTTCTGTCAAAATCTGGACAGTTGAGAGGTATGCTGTCTATGTTTACAGAAGAATTTCCATTATTGTGACATCTGCTGACAACATTCTCAAGCAGTTTCAAGTTTGTGCCTCATCTGGTAGCTGTGTAGATGTCTTTTAAGTACCCAATTCATTATGTTTACTGCTTAGGCAACAATATCACAATTCAGTACTTTTCAAGTTCATACAGAAGGGAAATTTCCACACAATATTCCACTTTTGGAGACAATTTTTACTAATTATGTCCATCCAAATGTGCATACGTTGTCTATGCAAATGCACTGTGTACATCTTTAAATCACCTGCAGCATTTGTATTCTTCACTAATTATATATGCGATGGTAGCCAGTGAGCTTCTGCACATATTTACTATTACATTTGCATGATTTTGCTACTCCTTCGCATGACTTTATATTTATTCCTTCCCATCTAGGTGAATCAGTGGCTTTCATCACACATTACTGTATAACCATCCACTGATGGTAGACTTTAATTATCTAAATGTGCTGTCGTTTACATTTCTCCATGTTGTAATGCTGTTTAAATGTTTGCTCACTAAGCAAAATGCCTCTGATTTTGTAGAGAATTTAAGTTATGGATCATATAGGTGAAAGTTCACTATGTTAGTGATACTTGTTAAGTACAATATTAGTTGTGCGTTATGGTTCTTGTTTAACAATTATTGTTTTTATCCCATGAGGGGAAACATATTTATTGCACAAAATGATACAGACTATAGAGTTAACTATTAGGAAGAACTACTGTTGTATCCATTTAACTGTGAAAAATAATGTATTTATTGTAATAATTTTCATCAGGAACATCCACTGGCTTTTTGGGTTTTCAGCCAAAATAAAAGTTATTTATATTTTTGATGAGTAATGAGGATGTTCGACAAGAAATTTGCACCGAATGTATGAAAGACTTATTTTATGTATGGAATTGTTGGGGGTACATGTCACTTCAAATTCATTCAGTACTGGCACCAAAAGCTGTATTTAAATAGCAACAGTTTTATTTTAAAGATGTTCTGATGAAGCCCGTATTCATGTGGGTGAAAGTGCTTAACAACTTTTTTTTATTAAATTGAAGATTTTAATGTTAACCAAGTGGTTGGTGTGCATTTATACAGTTGCAGTATAGTCCAACTACCTGCGGTTTGTTCTTTATCGGTGAACTATTGGCGTCTCAAGAGTCCGTGGATTCAGCGTTCTTAAACATTTTGGGTTTGTTGTCTACAGTCACACGGAATGCTTTTTTGGTAACTGTAGCAGAAAAAAATCTGTCCCAGATTGTGAGGATTGCAAGTGTTTTACACAGTGTAATATAAACAAAAATCAGTTTTTGTCCTAAACTACACATGAGTTTGCTTGTTTGTGTGTGTTGTGTGTGTCTGCGTGTGTGTGTGTGTGTGTGTGTGTGTGTGTGTGTGTGTGTGTGTGTGTGTGTGTGTGTGTGTGTGTGTGTGTGTGTGTGTGTGTGTGTGTGTGTGTGTGTGTGTGTGTGTGTGTGTGTGTGTGTGTGTGTGTGTGTGTGTATATGCATGTGTGCGTGTGAGTGTGTATGTGAGTACGCATGTGTGTGTGCGTGTATGTGTGTATATGCATATGTGTGTATGTGTGTACATATATGTGTGTGTGTACACGCATGTGTGTGTATGTGTGAATGCATGTGTGTGTGTGTGTGTGTGTGTGTGTGTGTGTGTGTGTGTGTGTGTGTGTGTGTGTGTGTGTGTGTGTGTGTGTGTGTGAATATGTGATCTAGCACTCCCCTGATTGAGAGTAGCTTTATTAATGCATTGTAAATATATGTGATGTTAATGGAGTCTCATCCTCATTTGTATCTCTGCTTATGTGGCAGAATGTCTCCACTGCATGTCATGTAGCATAAAATAGTTTGTCCCTGCAGGTGAAGCCATTCTGTGCATGCAGTATTATCCTTCACCTAGCCGTATTACCCCCCTTTTTCCTTAATGTAATAAAATGCATTTAATTTTGAATTTCTGAGACAGAAAAGGAACAGTGACTGTACTGCGTTACTGTGTGGTTACCATTCCAGGCATGCCTCAAACATCGTAGTGGCTTTTTGCCATAAGAGTAGTCATCTGCAGCACTATCCCCCATCTTTTCATCAATTTTACCTAATGAAATGATGCACCGTGCTGTTTGCAGGCCATAGCTTCTATAGTGACACCTGCTAAGAATCTGTGTGTCCACTCATTAAATGCCTTCTGACCTGATATCTCCATCTTTTTCTTTAGTAATGACATTTATGTGAATGACAGTGAATAGCTCTGAGCATGTGCTGAACATAGTTTAAGTCTTCTTCTATGGCAGTTCCTATAAATAGTAACAGCATGCATGTACATATTAATTATCAGCTGCATCTCCCACGTGCTAGTCTTAGTGGGTTGCTAAAAATATTTTTCAGAAGAGATTTTAGAGTTTGTGGTTTTCTTTCTCCCATACTTCAGCATGCCTTGAATACTGTAACTCTATCAATGAACAATACGAACTTAAATGTTTGTTGGTGGAAGCAATACTTTGCATGAACTGTTTCCACTAGAATTTCATACCACATCTGGGCATAGAAGACAAATGGGTTGTTGGCATCAGTTTTGTTTTGAGCATAATATGCCATTAGTTGTAAAAAATATACTTTTGGATATTCTAGTCCATTTGATGCAGGCTGTGGCCACTTATGAGGGAAACAATACTCTGTGCCCTTAGAGTTTCAACTTGATGAGATATTACTTTGCAGACTTTTACTACCTCAGTTATAAAGCCCATTACTTAGACCAAGCTACTACATGTCTGTTTTTATATTTGTTCATATTATGTTTTTTTGCTGATGATACCCCTCCATACAAGACTTTAATAAAGGCAAAAAATGAATATTAAAAGGGAATAAAGACTTGTGGGTTTCTACATACTGGCATTCAGTTTTCTTTAACTCAGCCTAAAGGTCTAGCTGGCATGTGTTTCCACAGGGCAAACTTTTTTATTACAAACTGCCTCGCCTTGAGGGCTGGGCATACATCTCTGTTACTATTTTTATACTAAATAAATACATTTCACAGTCCACTGGGGAGTCTGTTTTTTAGCACGTCTTGTAAGAAGCAGTCAAAGACCTAAATGATGCAATAACACCAGTAAATCAGCAGAAACATGTAATAAAAGTTTATGCTTGGTTTTGCTCATCTATCTAAGCATCTACACAAGTATTGTGATCTTTTTCTGTCTTCCCAGAATGTGTGGGAAGTGTGATAAGTTTCTTAAAGTACAGTAGCATCAGAAAATGGGCTTACATAACTGAAGAGAACTACAAAGATTAGACTAAATTACATGGTATGCTGCACGTTTTTTTTTGTCACAATAAACTACTGAAATAATTTCCTTCTGTTACTGCTTATATGTATAACAACCTTCAATGATATTACTAAAGTTAACTTTGTTGCATATATTAATCAGGTTTTTCTGTCATTTGTCTCCCTTTTCTACATGTAGGAAACTGCGTGACACCCCCTTACATGCACACATTTAAAACACTAGCGTAGCACACCATACCCTAACTGTTCAGTTAGGGAATGCAGAATGACATACAATCCCCAAATAATACCACACAGTTATAATAAGTCAAATAAAGTGGCACACTTTCCAAGATTAACAAAGATTAAAAATGGTACTTAAAATACCAACTAGTGCTTTCATTTCTTTATTACATACAGAAAAATGGTTCTGAAGAAGTTCCCGATGTAATAAGAATAAAAGTGCTAACACATGAGCTACAGGTAGGGAGAGAGCATCTTTAAAAATTAACCTTGTCTCATTAGTCTCCAGACATTCAAAATAACCATATTTTAATTAGAAATGTTACTGTAAACTACAGTTTAAAAAATGGCACTCCTGATCTAACCTTTAGTCAGCTCAAACTATCTATCCATCCATATTCACGAGTCACATCTGACTCCTACATTGACCCATTGAACACCCACTTATATGCACTGAGTCTACTAGACAATTAGAAGAAGAGAAGTTGATCTGCATCTCACACACACACACACACACACACACACACACACACACACACACACACACACACACACACACACACACACACACACACACACACACACACACACACACACACACACACACACACACACACACACACACACACACACACACACACACACACACACACACACACACACACACCACGCACACTCTATCCACATGCACACTTAAGGAGAATTCAGTCACCAATCAGACTACTGCATGCCTTTGGGAGTTGGGGGAACCACAGTACCCATAAAAAATGGAATGGACACAGGCAAAACAAGTAGACTTGGAAGATAACACAAAATTGAGATGGAACCAGAGAAATCTTGCTGTGAGGCAACAATGCCACCTACTGCATGACTGTGCTGCCCAGCATAAACAATAGCTTGCACTTCACTGGAAAAGGAAGTCAAAGCTAAATGCTAAATGGAAGCAAACATGATAACCATCAGTCATAAACATGTCAGGATGCAACTCAAGCTACTTCCTGTTAATTCTGGACTCAGGTGAACCACCCATGTATAAAATGTATAAGGTTTGTAGCACTGCTTGAACCTGTGTTATTTTGAGACATGCAGCAGTATTGTGTAAAATGCAGTATTATGTAAAATGTAAAACAAACAGCACCAGAATTACGCATTCTAAAGACTTAAACCTTGCCTGTGATGTACATGATGAGACTACCACATCTATGGAACAGGCTCCCCATCCATGTGAAGCAGAGTTCCTCCCTAACCCAATTCAAGTGCAACTTGGACAATTGGATGGGAAACCGAAAATTCATCCCTGGTTTGGCACCTATGTCTCTAATGGACACAGGTAACTTAATAAATGGTTCTTCTCCCAGGCCCATGCTTACACTTATCAAGGGATTCAGAACTTGTCAGAGATTTGTGATGCATGGCTAGGCTTAAAAAGGCCCTTGTGGTCATTAGCCTAGTATACACCTATGAACCTATAAAACACTAATCTGTGTGTAAAAATGTGTGAAAGGAAATGTAATTATTTTCCTGTCCATAGTTGTAATGAGTAAATTAAAAGATTTTGTGAGTTTCTGTATGAGGAAGATCAGCTCCACTGAGTTTGTAGTTGCTTTCTGTGAAACTATACTTAATATTTTGCTCCTATGTGGGAATTGTTAGCCATAAAAGTGGAAAGAAAACAAACAAACAGACAACAAACAATAGCTAAACAAAGCAGGTGCAATTTTCCTCAGGAGATTACCTCATGGACGTTTTAAAAATGTATCATAGCTATGTAGTTCACTGAATAGAGAAGTGTTTGAAAGAATGGTCTAAATGTTATACTTCCAGATGGAACCATTGCAAAACATCTCTCCAGGGAAAGAATGATCACCTCTCCAGAGGCTGTTGAACTGGCATTCATTATTTCACTATTTGGAAGAGCATTGCCCAGAAATAGCTGAGAATGGACTGGCTTGCTGCTTTGTACTAGTGTGCTCCCTTCCATAATTGCAAGCTCTGAAAATACAGGAGAGGAGTGAATGTTGAACATCACAGTCCTCCTTTGAAGTTATCTTTTACAGGGAGGCAAGTCCCACTGCATCTCCCCTGTGTGGGTGAAGTTAGGCTTTTCATAACCTCCACATTTATTTTATAGAAACTCCAATATTCCATAATGCATAGATAAGGGAATATTATGAGAAACAACAATATTGGAGTAAATATATGTACATCTGCATTTCTGATAATTCAGTCTCACTTTCCTAAACTGACATGAGTCTTGGAGTATCAAATGGTTACTTCGACAGTGACCTTATTTCTGCATTTGTGTCTCTGCTTCTTATATGTTAAAAAATCGTATAGTGTAGATAAAACCCAGAAAGTCTTCTAATTAGATATAACAGAAAATAATTAGTTAGGTAGACAGATTCTTCTTTTAAACATCCCATCTACTTAGAATTTGTAATTTCCATTTTCTCTGTGCAATTATATACTTCTCTGAATATTTAACTTTACACTGCACTCTCCAGCTTCTTATTTAAGTAAAGCATTGAATTTGCTAAACTTTTAAAGTTAATATTTATTTCAAAACTATTTTTAATGTAAAACTAATATCTAAAGAAACTTGACTAAGCCTTGTTATGTATGAAGTATGAATTTGCATGTTTATTAATAATTAAAATTATTATTATTATTTTACATTTGTTAACCGGGGGTGTCTGACTGAGCCAAAAAGGCCCTTTTTCAGCAGAGGCCCAGGGAGAAAAGCTCCACATAGAAAAATTACAGATACATTTAGATATTTAGACATGATCAGTATACACACAAATTACAATAGACATGTTTTTACAGTGGTATGCAGCACATCAACAGTTACAGTGGAGAGAACAAACAAGAAAATATTAATTTAAAAATAAAGGTAAGTAATAGATGTGTGGTATACAGCTGAAATTTGGAACATAGGTAGAATGCATACATAGTACACAGGTACAGTAATATAATAAAAATAATGTTGTGAAGTGTTCCTCCTTCTACATTATAAACATTAACAAGTTCATAAGATCATATGTTCATAGGCAAATGCCCAGCAATCAGTCTGCAGAATGTCATAAACCTAGCCAACAAAATATATTCAAAGGTTCCCTCCAGCCTCAATGAAGGCAAGACAGTATAGACTGGAGGATAATTTGAGGTTGCCCATGCAATTATTTAGATTTACCTTGAAGGTGGCAAGAGTGCTACTTTGCTTGACATGAAGTGGATGTTTGCTCCAGAGGTGAGGGATACATTGCAATATGAATCTATCATGTCACCATGTCTCATTTATCTGTTGACGAAGGTTTAGTTTCTTTTGTTGGGAGGGTGGCCTAATGGTTAAGATGTTTGCCTTACAAACTCAAGGTGCAGGATTTGAGTCTCACAAGGGATAATTGGCTAGGCTTAAAATGGCTCACAAGAGCAGTTAGCCTAGTACTAACCTATACAATACTAATATCTTCCATCCCCTCCTACATAATTTTACTTGGAATTTAAGGAACCACTTGTTCTGTAAAGGGACTGGAGGCCAAAGAGGGTTGGATTTTTCATGCCTTCAAAGACTAGACACAGTTCCCCATGGGGGTGACTGTAAGAAAATTAATATAGAAAGAGGGCTATCAGTTGTCCTGATAACTAAGATTTTTAAGGTGCCTGATCCTTTTAGTTAGGAAACTCTGACATCTCCCAAGTTGAGTCATATGTTTAGACAAATACTTGCCAAAAAGGGCATTATGTTCAATAACAGATCTAATGAGATACAAGTAAAAGGGACTTAAAACTTTTTTGGATCTAGATGAGATATCTTTGGAGATAGGGTGAGCCAAACAGAAGGCTTTCTTAAATACTGCAGAGACATGATGGTAATAAGATAAGGAATTATCAAAAAAAGAATACCAAGATCTCTTACATTAGGTTCCATGCTGAGATAGCAGACTGAATGCAGCACTTTTTGGGAGCTCCATAAAACTACTCTAAATGACAGGAAATTAACTAAGTTTCTTTGGAAAAAATGATCAGAAAACCTTGGACAACATTACCAGTATACTAACTTTGGAATATATTCATCAAAAATATCCTGTCAGAATTATCTGGAGTTTAAAACTATTCTGGGAGAATGAGTGGCTCAAAGAATTCTCACTCAGAAACTACTCTGAGAAAAGAAATTCAGCTGATGTCCTCTATATTACAAGAGTTATCATTAAAAATGGACAGTTTTAAAGACAATTTAGAAAATTTAAAGGAAAGCTGTCATAAACAAGCTGAAACATTCAAAGAACTGATACAGCAACACCAAACTAAAATAATAAACATTGAAGTATCTTATCTGACATAGATGGAAGGCTTAAGGAAGAAGAAATGTAGGGAGAATTCCTTCAGCAACAAAATACATGACTTACCAGCAAGGTAGATGATTTAGAAAATAGAGAAAGGAGAACTAATATAAGAATCTTTGGACTACCTGAGAAGACTGAAGGTGATAATACTATTTTATTTTTAAACTCTTGGTTACCTGCCTTTCTTGATTTAAAAGAGGGTATTTCCTATGGCATAGAAAGGTTTCATAGAGCTATAGGGAAACCTGTTCCATCATAATCTACCTCCACACCTAGATCTATTGTAGTAAAATTTCTTTCCTACTCAGACAAAGAACTAATTCTAAAATCTGCATGGAGAAAAAGCCCACTGAAATATAAGCAGAATCAAATTTGATTTGATAATGACTATTCCTCCAGAGTCTTGGAAATGAGAAAAAAAGCCTGGCCACTTGTGAAGTTACTCAAGCTAAACAAAATAAAAGCCCAAGTTGCATATCCTGAAAAAATAAGGATTTTTTTTTTCAAATGAAATGAGAACATTTAACGAGACTGAAGAAGCAATTACTTTCATTAGAAACAACAACATAATGACAGTTCCAGAAGAGATGGATTGGTCTTCAATTACCTCTCTGAAAAGATCTCCTGAGAAAAACACTTGGACTGATGTAAGGAAAAAGAAGAAAAGAACTGAGACTAAAACCATTATTTCTACCACTTCTCTCAAATAATCTACTTAAGGTTGAATTTCTTTCTAAAGGTAAAAAATATGTACAGTATTTATTTTATCAGTAATATCACTGTTTCTTATATTGTTCTTACATAAATGCATATATGTGCTTTATGCTTAAATAACATCTAAATATACTAGTCAATGCATATATGTGTTTCATTCATATTTAACATCTAAATATAATAGACAATAACAGTTTACTTGATATAGACATCTTCACACTAACAAAAGAGGGTAGAATTGTAGGGAACTGTTAACTAGAAAAGTTATTATTTTTACTTTAAATCAGTAAAAGTGGGATATAAATTCTATAGTGGATGTTTATGCTTTCACTAATATATTATTAGTAGAAATAAGGGTAGACCAAACACCACGAATATTTGTAGAAGCTTTAATTCTTTGAAAAACCAGGAAAAGTAAGCGCTTTCGCGTGCCACCAAAATGCACGCTTCATCAGACAAGTATAAAATAATACTAAATCATTCCTTTTTATATCTTGAGTAACAACTCTTCATGAGCCAATTAAGTAATCAATTCATTAAAATAAATCAGTTAATTCATTCGCTTCCTAGATTCACCGCTATTTAAAGCTATACATGTGTATTTATCTAAGATAGCAAGACTGTATTAAAACAGTAGAACATTATATATATAAACTCACTGAGGTAGATTTTCAGGTCATAATTTAAAAAACACATATTTTTAAGAAAACCACATCATTTAAAGAAAACCACATCATTTAAAGCAGCCCGTTCGTTTGAACATTAAAATAACCCGTTATATTGTATATTGAAACACCATATTCACTGTGTATACTCATAATGAAAAACACAATATTCATTCTTGCAGTATGATTCATCGATCATCTTCATTTCAAAGAAATAATGAATATATTGGCGACTATGTTGTCTTAACTTCCAGCTTCATAAAACGTGGTCTACTAATTATAGTAATAATCGCTGTTGTAAATGTGGGGGAATCAAATTCATAACAGAATCACCACGAGCTGCTCAAGACACTTTAAAAATATATAAAGCGTCTGTACATAATGCCTTATACTAAAAGCAATCTATTACTTTTATAAACATTACATGTCTAAATACTAAAAAAATTTTTTATATATATTTTATCTAAATACTAATAATGTAACTAAAAATATATGTAGAACTGAGACAAAATAATGTTGGTGGATTAATATCTATTTCATATCTATGTGCTAGGTAACGCACAATAAAATTATAAATGTGTAAATATATAAAAAAGTGAATGTGATATTGTTACTATGTGTGTCAAAAAATATCTTGAATAAAGAATTATTTAAAACAAATAAAAATGCAAAACATGGGTGTATTATATATATGGACGCCAGAAGTACCAATTATTTTATGGCTAGTCAAATGATGAAAAATATATTTAAAGAGCTATATAAAAACCATATAAAAAGCTATACAAAAGACTATATATGGAAAACAAGCCCATTAAATAGGGCAAAAATGACATTATTTCAAAAAGCTTCATATATCATATTATACTGAAAAATCATATCATATAAAAAATGGAATATTCATACTATAACAAAGTAATATATATTAAAAAAGTCATTTCATAAAAAACATCTCTAAACATATTTTTTATATATTCTAAAAAACAGAAATCATGATGGAATAGACCTTACAAATAAAATAATGAAATACGAAGGAATTCATTCCTTCCCATATATATTACCCAGGGTAAAAATAATAATAATCAATTCCGTGTTACTTGGATGGCTTATAATAGAGGGGAGGATATTGACTTCCTAATAATTCATCTCTTTTAATCAGGAATTCAATTTGGGACACTATAGGGTGTACCTATTAATGATATTTCCTATTTTTTAAGTGTGATCTAATACTAACATAGCTATTGAGACCAGGGTACTTAAGGTTGAATTTCTTTCTAAAGGTAAAAAATATGTACAGTATTTATTTTATCAGTAATATCACTGTTTCTTATATTGTTCTTACATAAATGCATATATGTGCTTTATGCTTAAATAACATCTAAATATACTAGTCAATGCATATATGTGTTTCATTCATATTTAACATCTAAATATAATAGACAATAACAGTTTACTTGATATAGACATCTTCACACTAACAAAAGAGGGTAGAATTGTAGGGAACTGTTAACTAGAAAAGTTATTATTTTTACTTTAAATCAGTAAAAGTGGGATATAAATTCTATAGTGGATGTTTATGCTTTCACTAATATATTATTAATGAATAATAAGAGTCATGGCGACATTTGTTATTATCTCCTGAATGAAATGCGATTTTCTGTTGTTTGAAATAGTCAGGCATTCGTGGTTCACTAGAACAAAAGCAGTCTCATTAATTTTTCAGTTAAACTGCTTTTTCCATTCAAAAATAACTTGCTCAAGACAAGAGACTTTGACAACTGACTCTGTGTCTCTTGCGAGCTTGTAAATGCGATCATCACATCATATTAACAGCAGAATGCTCGTGCTTCACTAGATCTCAAGAAACGAGCCTGCATGTATATTAAGACATAACTTGAAAAAAACAGTAAAATAATAATTCTAAATAAAGGTAGAAGATTGAAGGGTTTGAGGAGGCTACAGAAACACTCAGGGGTTGAAGTTTCACTTACGTTGCCTCCTTGAGTAAAATAGAAAGCATTTCTTGAATGATTTGCTGTGTATTCCATCCTAGCTCTCTGTTAATCTGTTGACTGTTATCAAACAATGCAAGAGTTTGTCCCTAGCATGCATTACTTCCTATTCATACTACAGAGAAAATATGTTGGCGACGACGTAGTTATGCATGTATGGAAACACTTCCTTATTATTTTAAACTGACAGTAGATCTCCTAAATGTTTAAGCTTGGCAAAACAAAATTAAATTAAAAAAAACACATTAGAGTAGGTACACTAAGAAACTTGACTTTGATTAAAGCATAGTTTTAGCACCAGTTAATAAATATAACAAATGACTGTTATGAACCACACATGTTTGAAACAACAAATAAAATGAAACGGAAATCATATAGAACGTATTTGTTTTAGGTTCTAGTTAGTACAAAGAAGCATTTTATAATGAGATTACAAAAATCTTCAATTTCAAGTAGTAAGGAGTTTGTAAAGTATACATGGGCTTGGAACACCTTGATTTAGTTTATATTTTAAGGAAAACTTAAAACGGAAGTGTTTCATTGGAAGACATTTTCTAATACAGCACTCACAACTAAGTTTACTTATATGTTTAGCTTCTTACAGTCTGATCATGCCAGATTGTAAGACTGAATATCTCATAATATACTTACTAATTGAATGTAACAAATATATTGGAAAGCCACAATAGTTGATATTGGTAGAATAGACACCTTGCTTATACTATAATAAATACCTTTACTCTGAATACCATATTATTATTGCATAGTAACTGAGATGTGTAGTAAAATAAGCTGAGAGTCCTGTTTATATATTGTTCATCTGCGAGTAATGAATCTGTATCTCTTGTCTTCATAGTGATGGGAATCTAAATATTTACTAATTGCAATATACCATATAGGATCCATTCCAAATTAATGATAAACTGATTTTTTCAAACTGGAGAAATGAGAATAGTAAAAAACAAAGCACGTTTTTTTCTCATACACAAACTTCTCTGCAATGTATTGTTTTACCAGAAGGTTGTGTTAGCCATGAGATATTTTATACACAGTTTCTTGTGACATATGCTGTCAAACTACTTCAGTGATAGAACATGGATAAAGTAAAATTAACAAATGTATGTGAGGAAATGACGTTATATTGTTACCTCCATTCAACTGCACTATAGTAAGTAAAAAGTTACAGATAAGTACTTGTGCATCATCACTTCTGAGATAATATAACAGCAGAGAACATTAGTCTCTAAACAATATTAATGGAATGAGTTTGATAACAAAAAATAAAGAGAAACATACTTGAACGTCATATATTTTGAGCAATCTTGACAAAAAATTTAGGTGGATAAAAGGCTTGGAATTGAAGCATTTTTTACACTGTGAGTAAGGTGGTGATATTATATAAATACTAAACCTATTATATGTTATTATAAAAACTATTTAAACAAACTAAAAAGTGAATGCCTAAACCCATACGGATACTAATATTAACATCTTTCACAATAAAGACTATAGTGTTTCTCATAAGTCATATATTGAAAGAAATGTTTGTTCTATAAGAAATCTCTAAAGGTGCAAAGAATCTAGGTTAACTTAACATCTGTCTATGATGTCCTAATTATACTATGCAAAAGTTGGAACAAATGAATTTGCATATCTGGTTTCTCACATATTGACTTTTAGAATATAGATACAAGAAATTAGTATGACATGTAATAACACGATTTTAATCATATGTATTGAACTTACTTTGCATGGAACATAATATAACTAATCTTAAAAGTTCTATATGTCTTTCTAGATAACAGAGTTGCTTCAGGCATATTATTATGCTATAAATCGATGCTTTATGTTTGGAATAACTATACTTTATACATGGAAAATACTATTCAGTTACAATTTCATATCGTATTACTTGTTGGTATTATTATCATTCTTAAAATCATAAATGTTCATTTTGCTATGAAAACCAACATAAAATTTAAGAAGTAGTGATTAATATTTATCTCATTCTTACCACTCTAAAATTATAAAAAAAAAAAAAAAAAAAAAAAACAAAGTTTGCTTCAGGAATACATAATGGAGTTTCAAATCTGCTACTGGTCTAGATTTAATTTTGGAAATGAGGGTTTTTCTGACTGAACATTTTTGTTCTGTCAGATTAGGAATGTTTATCATTCCATGTATGTTTAAAGGTTATTTAACATTTTTTTCTAATACATTTGTTTGATTTTGTTCACTCTACTTATGTTCTCTTTCCCTTTTGGCCCCAATTAAACTCAAATTTACATAACTCAAAAGGAAACAATAACCTGTCTTCTAAATTTAATATATGTAAGAAAGTCACCCAAAACTTAAATAATAAATTACTTGGTCAATATACTCATTTCAAATATCATTTATTTATAAATAAATAAGATGGATATAAAGTTACTTTCTTTAAACATGAATGGTTTAAATAATCCAAGGAAAACATCAAATTTACCCAAATATCTGAAAGTAAACAAAGTGCAAGTGGTATTTTTGTAGGAAACTCGCTTTATATTTAATGAGAATTTCACATGGAACCCAAATGAATATCTAAGATTATCTAATTCCTCTTATAGCAAAAAAAAAACAAACAAAAAAAAAAAAACAAAAAACAGAGGAGTCTTAATATTATGGAGGAAAAATGTCACTAATCCTCAAGTTCTATACAATTATGAAGACAAAGATGGTCTTCTATCAATAGTAATTTTAAGATTTAGTAATAGAATTTGGACTTTGGTGAACTTATACTGGTTTCCTGGTATAGGAGTAGGGGCTATCAAAAAACATATAGATCTTATCAATAAAGTCTCAAAGGGAAAATTTAATCTTGGGAGGAGATTTTAACTGCACCTTAGATAGTTTGGAGACTACTAACAAAAGACCATTCCACATCACTTCAACAGGGAAAACTCTCAAAAAATGGGTAGACAATTTGCAATTACTAGATACTTTTAGCTTCAAGAATGATAATTCACTAATATTCTCTTATAGTGATAATAGATTTAATACAAAAACAAGAATTGATAAAGTCTTTGTATCCCAAGACTTAAAAATGAAAATATCCTATTTTTCTATAGTCCCTTGCCCCTTATCTGATCATAACTCTCTTATTCTTGAATTTCAAACATATTTTAAGAGATTGACTCTTACTAAAAGAATACCAGCCTACATAACTAAATTAAAGCAATTTATACCATGGTTAGATTCGAAAATACAATATTTCTTAGATACTAACTATACTAGTAATATAAACATAGTCATTTTATGGGACTCCTTAAAAGCTTACCTATATGGCAAAATTATTACATGGTTCAATAACAAATCAAAAGAATGGGAATCAGAACTAATTAATATTCAGAAACAAATTATATAAATCAGCACTAATGATATGAAAGATTTAATTACTAAAAAAAAAAGAAATTGGAGAATTAAATAAGAAATATAACAATATTCTAATCCATAAAACCAATTTAGCTTTAGAAAAATTAAAACTAAACACCTTTTCTGTTTCCCCAAAATATATGCATAACCTAGCAATGAGATTAAAAAGGCACTCTACTGAAAATACTATCATAAATATAATCCATGAAGGGAAAAACAATAAAAAAGTCTCAGACATAAGTAATATTTTAGAGGCGTTTAAATATCATTATACAGAACATTACAAAAGAAAAATGATTCACTTCATAACAAACCAGACCTAGGACTGGATTCAGTTAAATTAAACAAAATACGAAAAAGTCTAATTATGGACATCCAAAATCAAATCACTCTCAAAGAAGTTAATGAAAAAATTAAATAAAGTAAAAACAACAAGGCTCCAGGCATAGACAGAATCATTATTGAAATATACAAACTATTACTGACATCTGCTATAACAATTATGCAAAAGGCTCTAAATGAATCATATATACAGGGCATAATTCCACCTTCATGGAGATATTCTTTGATCACTTTCATATTAAAGGAAAATAAAAAACCCTCTCTTTGCAGTTCATATAGACCAATCTCACTGCTTAACAATGATTATAAAATTCTAATGTCCATTCTGGTCAATAGAATCAAAAAAATCTTTGATTCATGTAATAAGTGAAGACCAAACGGGTTTTATATATAATAGACATGCTCATGACAACATTCAAAGAATTTTAACCATTATGGACATTTTAAATAGAGACAAATGGGAGGCCCTAATAATTGCTTTAGATATTGAAAAAGCCTTTGACTGATTAAATTGGAACTATCTTTTTAAACTTTTACAAATTTATGAGTTTCCTAAACAATTCATTACTTTTATAAAAAACATTTATAAAGACATCCTAGCTTATGTTAAATTAGGCCCATTCACATCAGAAGCTGTTGAAATCACTAGGGGAACAAAACAGGGATGTCCCATGTCTCCAATCTTGTTTGCTTTAGCAATAGAACTTCTTTCATCAACAATTTGTTTTAATACCAATATTAAAGGCATTAATATAGTTGACCAATTCAATTCTAAAATAATGCTCTTTGCTGACGATATACTTCTCATTCTAATTAACTCAGATGATTCATTACATGAACTAAGCTTATTAGTCGAAGAATTCTATCATATATCAAGTTTAAAGGTTAATAGTTCTAAGTCAAATCATTTATTGTTAAATAAAAAACACTAATACTATTACAGATCAAATAATTGAGAAACAGGTTTTCTCTATATACTAATTAGGAATCACATTATGCAGAAATTTTGGACTAACTTTAACTACTAACTACAGTAATATTGTGAACACTCTAAAGTCATTAACTGAGAAATGGAATGAATTATATTTAACATTTGAAGATAGACTACAGCTAATAAAAATGATTTTACTTCCAAAAATAAATTATATCGCATTAGCAATTCCGATAATACCCAACAAAAACTGTTAAAGAAAATAAATAAGATTCTTATAAACTTTCTATGGTACCCAAAAAGAAATAGAATAGCTTTCCTAAATCATATTAGACCTTGGGAATTGGAAGAACTACATTTTCCTGATTTAGAATCTTATATTAAAGCTTCCATTTTCAAAACAGTTATAAATTGGTTAGAACCTAAATTATCTTCTGCTTGGAAAAGTTTACATACTATTATATTCTTAAATGAAAATAAGCTAACAAAAAACTTACAACTAAATGAACAAAATAATAAACTTTGGCATATTCTATGTATTAACTTGCAATATAACATTACTAAACCTACCGACCTAAATTATATAAATTATATTTACAATAATTTTAGGAGCTTTCAAAAATAATAATATTGATGTTAAGTTATGGTTACAGTTATTATTTCCATATGAAATTCAAAAAAAACTTCTTCAATAACATTCATATAAGTACTCTTAATACATGGAAATCAAAACAAATTACATGCTGGTACCAATGTATGAGAAATTTGATAGTTATGGAAATATGCCAATTAATCAACACATTTGATTTATCAAATTCAGATTGGTTAGCTCTTAGCAGCCTACTTCCCTATGCCCATGATCTATGCAGAACGATAAATAGTACTTCTTTTAAATCCATGCCTAAACTTATATTTCTTTTACATGAAGTACTATATAATGATTTTAATTGGAAAATTTTAACTTCAAAACTATACAAAATCAATATTGTCTACTAAGCTACTCCTAATCAGAGGTTTTGGAATTTAATTTTGAAAGAACATCCTTTAATGTTAACAAATGGGAATAAATCTAATCTTTTATATTCTGTTAAATTAACCTCCAATACACAAGTCTGGAAAATCTTCTTGTGGAAATTTTTGCATAGAGCTTTTCCTACTCTCAGCAAAATAGCCAGATTTAATAGATCAGATGATATACCATGTTGGAGATGTTTAATAAAATGTAAAGCTGACTGGTCTCATATTATGTATGATTGTTCACTCATTAAAAATTTTGGGATGATATTGGTGATTTTTTACAAGCCATTTTCACAGATTCCTTCCATTTATCAAAGTTATTAATTATTTTGAATGTAAATGAAACTATTGTTACAAAAAATATACCTTTATCTTCTCTGGACTATTTTGTCAGTTGCTAAGAAATGCATCACAAGAAAATGGAATTCTTCCTCCACCCCAGCTGTTGAGGATTTTCTTACCCTGTTGAAAGATGTTGCGTTGTTGGCAACAAGAATCAAATAAATAAGAATCTTTCCAAGGATATGGATCAATAATCCTTGGGATAATGTCCTCTATCTTATTGAGACACAATATTACCTAATTGAAAAGGTTATGAAGTATAACGACCTCATCTAACATGTGTAACTTTATTAATTTGTATTACTTGAGTGTCTTTCATTTTTCATATTTGATTTGAGGCAATTTGTACACTTGTAAATAATTTATTTATTTTACTATTGTTTGAAATGTAAATGTTTATCATATTTATCTGGAAAAAATTGATACAAAATTTTTGAGTAAAAAATATCTCTTACATTAGTATCTGAGTGGAGGGTTATGTCACATATATGGTATAAGAAAATGTTCTGTTTACCAAAACTAACTATAACTATGCTACTTTTTTTACATTTAATTTGAGACCATTGTCCTTGCACCTATTCTTAACATGGTCTAACCCATGTTGGAGCATTTTTGAGTCACTGGAAGATTAAATAACAGCTACTGATTTACAGTAATCTTCAAACTTTGATAACCATTTGTCAGCCGTGTTTCCTGGAAGCTCAGAGAAATAGATTCCAGTATGAGAGCCCTTAACAGTAAGCCTTGTGGTATACCACTAGTAGCTTTCTTTGTTTTAAAAAGTGGCAGCTGTGACTCTAAACACATGAGTTCTGTGAGAAAAAACAGGTATCTATCCACTGCACAACATAAGGATTTTCATTCAGATTTACAAATTTGTCTGTGATGTCTGAATGGAGAATAGTGTTAAAGGCCTTAGCCAGGTCCAGCTATGCTGCATGTACTATGTAACCACTATCCACTGCCTCAGTTATTTTTCAAGGACAGTAATGAGATTAAAGAGGCAAGACCATCCTTTAACAAAGCTGAATTAATGTGTCAGTTTGCAGAATCTCAATGCCCAGATTAACAAGGTCTGAGATAATGTGTTCAATAGATTAAATACGAGGCTAGTGAGACTATCGGGTTATAGTTAACAGGGTCTGTTGGTGGGCTACTTTGTGTAATGGCATTGCAAAGACTGTTTTTCTGGCTTTAGGACTGTAACCAGTGGTGGGGCTTAGGCTTAAGAAGATAAGTAGGGGATCAGATAGACCATACTTAGTAACAATAATCAAACAACCTGTTATGTTATCTGGGCATATGGAAGAGACAGCCTTTGCTTTTGAAAGCGCAATGGGACTTCTATAGTAATTAAAGTGGATGGATGTCAGTGTGAAATCGGTGGAATCATGATAATTGTGGGTGGAGTAAAATTTGCACTACTTTTGTTAGCTAAGATATTAGCTAGTTCCTTTGGGTCAGAATGGACAGTATTATTGTGGACTAGCACTGAACATTGTTGGGTATCAGTTTTTAACTTCCTGACATAATCAAAGAAAGAATGTTTGTTGTTTTAATGGCTATTTTAAATTCATATTCAGGTTTGGGCTTTTTAATGGTTTCCTTAAGCTTTTTACTAGAATGCTTAAGTATACTTTTAAGGTTCAAGAATGTGTCTTCTTATAGCATTAAGTAATTTCTTATTCTTATTTTATAATGAACTAATATGGGGTTTCCACCATAAGAGTTTGATTTTAAATTTCTCACTATTATTTATTAATTATTAATTTATTGGCGTTTGATTATCAGGAAAGTCCAACTGGGTAGGAGCCCATTTTCAGCACAGGCCTGGGTTGAAAAGCTCCAAAATATTACAAAACATTTGAAGAATAATAATTTTGCAGTCCTTTAAAAGTAATAAAAAAACAACTACAGTTTAAATAATTACATAAAATTAGAAATAATATGAAAACATTGGTTAAGAATAGATACAAGTTATATGACAATAAATCCTAGCCAGTTTATAGAGAAATTAAAGGTAAGTTAGTATAATACAAACAGCAATTGCAATATGAAGTCAGAAAAAAGCAGCCCTTAGTATATTTAGAGAGAAAACCAGGGGAGAAAAATTGATAGAAGTAAGTAAGTGAGTGAAGAAAGGAGAGTAAGGAGATATAGGTACGAAAAGGTATTTGTTAACATTTAGGGATATCGTTTATCCTGGTGTTGAGCAAGAACAGAAACAGCTTTTGGTTAGGAAGTCTTTCAGAATGGTTTTGAAAGATAATAGGGAGGGCAGTCACCTGATACATAGAGTTAAGTAGTTCCAGGCCGTAAAAACATGGTACGACTACAGACAATGACCAGCAGATTTGATAGGTTTGTGGATAGACAGATGTTTTTAGTCAATGGATTGTAATGACTGACTGGGAACATAGTTGCACAGAATGTTATTTAGTGCTGGAGAAGCAGATGGATTTTGGATAATTTTGTAGGTAGTAAGGAGCTGTGTATATGTTAGTCGATGAGGTAATTCTAACCATGTTAGGCTTTTAGTGCTATGCAGTGGTGGGTTCTGAAAGGGGTATTTGCTGCAAATTTAGCAACTTTGTTATAGCATTGTTCAAGTTTTATTGAGTTTTATTAAGTATTATACTTATTGTGGATGGGGACTGCTTTATCAATTCAACTACTTAAGTGGGAGAAGAAGTCAAAGGAGTAGGCAATGGCTTTAGCTATGGGATCCATCTGAGGATTACTATAGAATTTATTTAGGTGACCAAGAGACAACATATCTTATATGATAGTGAAGCAGATGTCTTTCATTTTTTTATTGAGTGTCTTTAGGGCTATAGCCAGTAATTGCTGTTAGAACTGCCACTGAAATTTAAGGATATCTGTAGTTATAGGGTCTTTACAATGAAGCATCACGTATCCTTTTTTCTTCATATTGAAAACATCATAAGTGAAACATCTAAACACAAGAAGATCTGAACTCCAACACATTACAGATCAGTAATTAATGTTGCAGAAAAGAGGTTTGTTCCCTGCTTCTCCAAAGTGCAGACTCTACACCCACACTCCCACTATCTATATATTGTTCCACCAAGTTTGAATAAACTCAGACAAAAGAGGAAAAAAAATGAAAATGACTTTTTCCTGTCTTACATGATATATATGACCTTGCATTAAACTATAACTGCTGCAAAAAAGAAAGTTTTGACATTATGAGACAGCAAACACATGAGAGAGTGATTTTTCAAAAGTGATGTGTTAAATATCAACAAAAGAACATATGCGCATGTGGATCACTAGAGTTCCAGTAATGGGCATTAAACAGAAGCAGACATATTGAGAACCTACATAGCTATGACCATGACATTAAAAAAGGGTTAGTAATTAATGCTAAATTGCTGCAAGTTTGATTTGGAATAAAATACATGTTCCTAAGAGGTTGAACAGTTATAATTGTTCTACTGGAACAGGAAATAATTTCCTGGAAACATTTTTGTTATTATATATTGATAGAAGCCATTATTTCACTTTTGAAAAATCACTCCCTCACGTGTTTGATGTCTCAGAATGTCAAAATTTTCTTTTTTGCAGCAGTTATAGTTTAATACTTGTACATAAAAATGCATAGGTTTAGTTAGGATATAAGTATGTAGCTCAAACAAGTATGTCTCTTTTTAGAAAAGTATCATTGAGGGAAACTGTTTTATGCACATAGGCCCACTGATTAGTTGGGATAACTTGTTTTAGATTTTTTAATATACTGCATGTTAAGAAAGATATGAGTTAGAAATATAGATGTCTGCGTGTTGTGGGCATGAAAGCGCTTACATTTTAATAAAATGATTTGTTTCTGCCTGAAGTCCTGGTGGTCCTGGAGTGTTTTTGCTAGTTCCAGTTAAAAATATAGATCCCTATTTGATTCATAGTTACTTATTTTATTTATTTATACATTGTCAATTGGGTTAGATCTGAGGAGGTATTCATTTTCACTAGGGGAAATTTGTCTTAATTGTGGTATCATAGGATCTTTTACCTCCACCTGAGCTACCACCAGCTCAGGCCGATGAGACCTTGTTTTTATGTCTTATCTGAAAGATGGCACACTTAGGAGTGCAGCACCCCTCTTTCGCTGCATTTCAGTGTCAGTATTGGATAAATAATTGATGCATAGCATTAGAACTTAAAAATTGGATCTTCTAGCATCTGAGGTGAGCATGCTGTTTTGAACCACTGGCATTGTATTCATATCATTTCATTAACTTGGTTACCAACTCTTGCTCTGCAAGTAATGTCCTAATGTTTACATTTCATCACATAAAGTCTAACTTGCTGAATTTGTAACCAGTGACTTTAATAGATCTGATGCTGTATAACCTCACTTAGACTTTTGCACACTCTGACTAAAAGCTCAAATCTTTTTTTAATTACTCAGATACGTAAGGACCAAAACATGATATAAAGCTAGTCATTTTGTTTTAGAGGAGCATAAGAAACATTCAGATGTTTAGTCTAGAGGATGAAATAATGGCTTTAAATTCTTGAAGTAATAAATTAATAGGATACTAATAAATGAATGAATAAATTATGTAGCAGTTCTATCCACCTGGTGGTGTGAACCATGGCTCTAGATGATCATCACTGTTGAAGTGACACCCTGACCCCATGTGCAAAAATGGGAAATGGAGTTGTGGATGGATGGATGAATAAATGAATGAATTGTATAACTGGATTATGGAGAAAATTATGGCAAGAAAAATATATCTTTTTCCATTTCAGTCAAAAGTGATCCTTTATGGAATAGATTTCTGCCGTAGCTTAAGAAAAATGTCTTCATTAACCTGAAAAGAACAGTATTAAGAGTATTCTGCTACCTCGAGTCCTTTAATTCAAATAAATTATTTGCACCATCGCCTAAAAGAGAAGGTATCATTTTTCAAGCACATAAACATTAAATATCACTTCTGTAGAGCAGCATATGAAAGGTTTAAATAATGCATTCTCCTTTTGCATTGCATATAAATGTTCATGGATTCCTTCATGCAGACCTAGCAGTCTTTCCCACTTAAAGTGCTGGACACAATTTACAAAATGCCTGACACAAATTTTACAGTGTTATCTTGGTTTTATATAATCAGAAGGTCTATGTTAAATGTTTGAACATCCAAAATGTCGAACATTACATGGTCGAGACCAAATGTTCGACATTTGGATGTTCGAACATCAAATAAAAAAGAAGGAAAAAAAGAAAAAAAAACTCTTTAACAGCGTAGGCAGGGGAGAAAGCCCCCCTGCACCCCTTACTTAAATATACCAACTCCGAGACCGCACTTCAGTGCAGAAAAGGGAAATTCTCCCTATCTGCACCATACGGCACCATTGAAAGTCTGTCTTCGAACACTCAAAATTTCAAATGTTTGGTCTCGACCATGTAACTTTCAAAATTTTGAGCATTCAAAGATTTGTCAAGTACCCTAGTCAGAGTATGCATTTGAATAATAGTTTTCTTTTGCTCATTATGTATCAAGCAATCACTTTTTATAGTCCTAAGAGGACATACTACAAGTGACTGAAACAATGTTTATTTTATTTATAACACAGGTGATATAAATCTTAACATTCCTTTATACTCTATCCCTAAGGTAATACACCATTTTATAAATAAAATTAGGCTGATCTCCTATTATTCAGAACAGCTGTTTTCAATCAGAATTCTCCAACATTTCCCCTATAATATTATTTATGGCATTCAAGCTTCTGGAATTCATAATTTAAAAGAATTGATCTGCTTCTTTATATCTACATTGGCCCTGAGACTCAAGATAACATAGGTAGTAGCTCTCCACAAACACACACACACACGCACACACACGCACACACACACACACACACACACACACACACACACACACACACACACACACACACACACACACACACACACACACACACACACACACACACACACACACACACACACACACACACACACACACACACACACACTTCCTGAAAAATCTTATTAATCATTGCTTTATTATATCTTTATAAAAACTGTTACATAAATGTTATCTATATTATACACAAAATCTGCCATAATCGACATTCATAATCAGCACAGAGCCTCTTTCACACTGAGATTTCATTGCATTTTTCTTGAAAAAAAATAGTGCACACTATAAATAAGCAGAAAAGAGTTCCTTTTGGTTTTCTTCTTAAACTCACTAATCTCTAATGCAGTTTAGCATAGAACTCTAAAAGATTAACAATACTTTTAATCATAAGGTACTCTTAAAATAACATTTCTTTCTTTGACATACTTAGCAAAACCATTCAAGAAATTATAAGAACTTTCCCATAAAGCAAATATGCATTTGAAGAATATTAGAATTGCTTTAATTGGAGACTAAAAAGACTTATATTTAAACAAGCTCCCAAACCCTCATAAGATTATTAGCATTGTTTGAAGCAATAGCCATGCCCTTGAGATTATTTTGTATAAAGAAACTGTTGGTCAGCTAGTAAAAACAGAATACAAATGTTATTAACAATACTGCTGGATACTGACACAAACACAACCTAACAGTCCATCTAACAACTTATTTGTCTTGGGCACAGGGAACTACTATAAGAATAAATTCTGCATCTACCATAACAAAAAACATTATGCTACCAAATCATTGATATTATTCATTATAGTTTTTTTAAATGAAAAAAATAGCTGAATCTTCACACAAGAAGGCAACTAACTATACATTTTAAATTATGTTCTTATATAAAGCAGAGTGATAAGTGTACATTCCCTACCAGAATGTTCATTTAATAATAATCTTATGTAGCTTGGGCTGATCAGAAACAATTAGAATGGCAGATTTACCAGCAAACAAATCAATGATATTTGAAGAAATAAATTGCAAATAACTATATTGGCATGTTGATGCATTTTTAAAGTATCTCTGTGAAAATCTTCCTTTAACTATTACTTTTAGCTTGTCATTGTCCGACAATAATATACCTTGGGATTCAATAAACTCTGTGTAGGCTTAGCGCGAAGTCTACATAGAGTTTACATGTGTGCATGATGATGCGTGGCAAGCAGCTAGCTAATTGCATATTCATGCCGAACACCACATTTAAATGTAAATAAGCATGGTTTCATGGCCGACAGTGTTGCCAGCCAGGAAACCATGTAACGCAATATAAATAGCAAATCCATTTAACTCAGAGTAGTTTAGTGAGTTTGCACAGAGTGCCACAATAATCACTAGGGCTTAACATAGGTTCATAGGTTCATAGGTATGTATTAGGCTATTGGCCCTGGAGCCTTTACAAGCCTAGCCCATAGGATTACCCTGGCATCGTGCCACCCAACCTTAGTTCCTAGTGCCTCTGTCGAGTAGAGCCACTGGAGTGATCCCCGGGGTGAATTTTCTATTTCCCATCCACCCAACAAGATTTCTCTGAAAGAAGGCCAGTGAGGTGCTCTGCTTGACATGTATGGGAAGTCTATTCCATAGCATGGGCAGTCTCTGTGTTATGAACCTGTCCCTACAGCATGTTCTGTTAATTGTGGTAATGAGGTTGAGGTCTCTGGAGTGTGTGGTGTAGAGGGATTGTGATTTCTTTAGATGTAGCATTTCTAACAGAGATGGAGCAGACATGGCTTTGTAAGTCAAGCAGAGATCGCCTCTAAGTAGATGATATGAGACAAAGAACAGTTGGAGTTTTTTGAGTCTGTCCATATAGGACAAGTGTTTAAAGCCTAGGATCCTCTTGGTGAGGTACTTTTGCAGCCTCTCCAGTTGTTGCAGGTGTCTAGTGAGGTACTTGCCAAATGGGGCGTTGCACTCGATGATTGGTCTAATGAGGGAAGAGTAGAGGGAAACAATGACCTCTTTCTTCCTGGATGCAAAACCCTTAGCAATGAGATGTGCCACATAGAAGGACTTTCTGACCACAGTGGCAACGTGGTGGTCAAAAGAGAGGTTGCTGTCAACCTGTGTTCCCAGATATCTTATAACGCCTTCTGTGTTCAGTGGACTGCCATCAATGTGGTAATTCAAAGGAACTGGGTTTTTCCCAAAGGGGATGAAGACACATTTTTTGGCAATGAGCTTAAGACCATGGTTCTGACACCAGTCGTTGGTCTCATTGAGGCCTTTCTGTAGGATGTCAGCATCACTTGGGGAGTTAATAATAGCTCCCAACTTGCAATCATCTGCAAACCTTGTCAGCCAGAGTCCCTTCATGTTGGCCTGGACTTGAAGTAGATACCAAACAGGACAGGCCCAGGACCGAACCCTGTGGGACTCCACTCGTGACTGGTCGGCAGTCTGACTTGGACTCAGCTACTTTCACACTGTGGGTTCTGTCTGTGAGCCAGTTTGCAACCTACCTAGTGATATAGTGGGTGATGCCTAGCTTAGTAAGTTTTTCTATGATTCCTGAGTGGAGAATGGTATCAAAGGCCTTGGCCTGATCAAGGTAGGCTGTATGAACCACCTTACCTTCATCCATAGCTCTGGTGACTGACTCAATGAAGTCAACCAAGTTGAGCAGGCATGATCTACCCTTCACAAAACCAAACTGTGTAGGATCCAGAGTTTGGAGATTCCCTATATCCTTGTTTATTAGGTCCATGATGATGCATTTCATAGCTTTACATATTAGACTTGTCAGGCTAATAGGGCAATAGTTCCCTGGGTCTGTAGTCACTCATCCTTTGTGGAGAGGGATGACTGTAGCAGTGCACCATTCGGTGGGGACAAAGCACGAGGTATATATAATACATATACTCCATGTGTATATATATATATATATATATATATATATATATATATATATATATATATATATATATATATATACACACACACATATATATATATATATATATATATATATATATATATATATATATATATATATATATATATATATATATATAGTACATATAATATTTCTCATAGCTGTCAATCTTTTAGTGCAAGAAATCTGGACAAAGCACTAGGTTCATTGGTAGGTACTAGGCTATTAGCCCTACAGCCTATATAAGCTTAGCCAAAAAGGTACCCTGGCTTTCACCACCCAAGAAAATGATTTTCCTGTGCCCCTGTAGAGCAGAGCCACAGAGGTGATCCCCAGGGACAATGACTCAGAAATAGGGAAAGGTTTTACATATTTGTGTTTTAAACTTATAAATGTGTTAGAATAGCAAAGAGTTTGTGTGAAGATACATTTTTTGATGGATTTGAAGTCTAATACTCAAATGTATGTATTATTGTGTGACATCGGTCCTGAGATCATTCCAGTGATATGGCAGAAAACCACAGGTTTTATAAGGAACACAGCAAAAGATATATAAGGCAAAAATTTGGAAAATCTGTGAAAATCTGGACATTTGAGAGGTGCAATAGTTACATTTATGGTCAAAACACAGTACAGGACAGTGTATACAGTGCAGAGTATTGTGAAATCCCATTCCTGGCATTCTGTACTGAAGTTGTGTAAATGATCTGCAAGAGTACATGCAATGCCATGTAAAATAAACACTTGGAGGAAGTGTGTGTATTGAGGAGGAACACACAGATGAATTGCAGGAATGAACACAGGGAAAGAGGACAGGTGAAGCAACCTAATGTACAGCAAATGAGGGCATGTCAATGGAAGACAGTTGTAGCAGCAGCAGCAATCTCATATCAATATGGTACAGTAGACACTGCACAGTGAAAATGTGTATTATGTGACTGTCACACCAGGTGGCATAACAACGGGGAAGATGTCTATGTGAGATAAACATCCTTACATGAACAATGCAGAGGACATCTATCAGGGTCATGATATACAATTGGGGTAGGGTGCATATTGTGAAGCTCAGCAAACTGATTTGCATGAATACAAGTATAATCTCAGTAGAGGTCTCCAGCAAGTGGGATGCAGATAAAGGCTCATGGACAACATTATAAGAAGCAAACACAATTATGGACAATATCAGAATAATATCACCAGTAATCCCGTGACTCTGACATATGTGATTTAGAGTGATCAGAGATGATTCTGCACAAAAACACTTGTACACCTATCATGACATGTCTGCACTTTATGAGGGCAATCATGCACACTATCCAGGCACTGTCACATCTGCTGGAGGTATTAGGAGGGACACTGCTATACCTGAATGCAACATTATAATCGATACAGGCTAGTTGACTAGTGTGCATGCAGATATATATGGCACAATCCACACTGTCACAAATGTTACCCAAGTCATTAATATTGTCAAACAGCTATGTATGTACTGTGTGCATCACCAGAGCAGGTAGCACACATGTATCTGGTGTAGCATACTCAGTACTTGTGTTACATACAAGGAACTAATCAGCACTGTGATCACATGCTGGTGGACGTTCCACTTACCATCTACCCAGGACACAGGTCACATAGATATTTGTCTGATTATAGGGGGTGATGTCTACATTATACTTGGGTTGTGTGTTTGTTTTTCTGATGTAACAACCTCACACACCCATATTTTTTGTGTCATTGCAGGCATTGTCATGTCTGTGGCAGCAATCTTTGGTGTGTGTTGATACTGTCTGCATTATACTAATATTACAGTTGGAGTCAATGATTGCCCATAATTTGTAATCCTTCAGACAGCTGCTTGCACACAGGTTGTGTATGTCTTCTGTGATGTCTGTCATTTAAATAATGGACAGGAAAGGGTCTAGAAGACAGCCTTGATGTGCAGACCTGATCACTGGACCTGAGATATGGGTCACTTCATATATTTCAACATTTTTAGATGCCACATATGTGATACATTGGTCTACCCACTTTGTGATATAGGTTTTTATGGGCACATCTGACAGCATTTAGTGAATACATCAGTGTGGATTTCGGTCAAATGCCTTGGGTTTGTGAAGTTCAAAAGGATGAGAGTGTTGTCATCATGCATGACAGATGTAACAGACATGATGTAGCATTAACAACTTACACAGGTCTGTTGCACATAGCTGGGATATTACTATTGCCCATTTACATAATGCATTATTCTCATTTCCCCTACGTATGTCCGATTTGTGTTCTATAATGTGCTCCTTTAATTTTCTGGTGGTTTTACCCACAGAAAATAAGGGGCATGACACACAGGTAGCTAAATAGACCACATTGACAGTAGTACAGCTTGCTGTCAACTTTAAATTATAGTTTATCTTAGTAATAGGATGTTCAAAAGTCTCACTTCCTTTACCTAATAAATCGGAGAAACATGTACAACTCATACAGCAAAATGTACCTATTCTTGTAGCTACTAAAGGGATTGACTTAACAAGAAAATCTTTATAGCATAATGTGCTTTCTAAATTTCTCAAGTTTCTGTAACAAAAATAGGGCCTATCCCCTACAACAAAGAACTTTGCTGTTTCTTTAAACACAATCCCCCATGCAGGTACCATTGAGAAAGTCTCCCAGCTGAAGATTAAACCTTATGTCACTAGATGAATAACCAATTGTTTCCCTGACAGAACACACACCATGAAAGTTGATGAATCAGCATGTACCAGTAGACCTGTCATCATTTGTGTACTCCAGGGATCTGTGCTTGGCCCTTTACTGTTTGGAATCTTTTTCTCAACAGTTCAGGCTAAAGTATACTGCCTTTGGCTTACCATGTTTGCTGATAATGGCACACTGGGTGTAATCATTGAGTCCACTTATGATGATAATATACTACAGTAAGGGCTAACACAGACAAATGATGGGCAACAAAGCCACACGGTCTACAAATAAATGCAAAAATATGTCTTTATTTTGTCCTGCAAAGTGGAATTCCTGATAATTACAGAATTGACAACAGTCCTGCTATACTGAAACTCAGTGATGTAAACACCATGTACATATATACATAGCAATCTGAACTTCGACCACAGAGTGTCCACATTGGTGTTGAAAGCCTATGTTGTGCACATCCTAAGTCATGCCATCATATTCAGATCTGAGGATTATATTATAGCACTGCACTACACCTCATCAGAACACTAATATAAAGTATAATGCTCTCTTTTGCATGCACCTCAACAGACACATGCAGCAGCTGAAGAGACCACACGGGTTTTTCACCAAGAAAACACAGGGCCTACAAACCATGCCATGATGTATATGGATAGGCTGAAAGCAATGTCACTGTAATCTCTATCATATAGGATGAGGTGACTCCTGCCTGGCCTCCAGGCAAGTTTCTGACCCTGCCCAGGTGGGAATAGTACACATTCACTAATCGGATATAGCTGATGATATCAGTGGTGTCTGGTGAGGAGAATATGGCAATAGCAGTGTCCCACATGCTGATTTAAAAGGCTCTCTGTAATGTCAAGCAAGTGCACAAACATACCAGTTGACTGCAGTGAGAATAGAGCCTCTACCAATCTAAGTACACAGACTACAGAACTCCGTATCTAAGGCACGTGCCACAGCTCAAGTCTGACTTGGAGTGTCTCAGACAACACTTTCTAGCTGATTACATCAGCAGTATCTGGTGAGGAGAATATGGCAATAACAGTGTCCCATATGCTGGTGTCAAAGGCTCTCTATAATGTCAAATAAGTGCACACACACCCCAGTTGACTGCAGTGAAAATAGAACCACTACCAAATCTAAGCACACAAACTACAAAGCTCAGTAATTCATGCATGTGCCATGGCACAAGTCTGACCTTTACAAGTCTGTAGGCCAACTTATAGTGCATGACATCAGCACTGGATGTAGGAGTGAAGATGTTAGGAGGCCTGCATGAAATGGATTTGTAGGCATGTGCAAGTATCAAAATACTGTCAATCCATGGGACTGGAGGATACACACTTCTGCTCTTCTGGCTGGACTCACACACACACACAGCTGACTACACTGAGAAGAGAGCCCCTACCTATGTACACAGACTATAGAGCTCAGTAATTTATGCAAGTGTCATGACATAAGTCTGATTTTTACAAGTGTGCAGGCCAACTTATAGTGTACAACATCAGCACTAGATGAAGAAGAAAATATTATGGGAGGCCTGCATAGGTTTATAGCTTCATTGTTTCCTAGGAGGTTACTAGGCTAATAGCCCTAGGGTCTTTACAGGTCTAACCATGTAAAAACTCAAGCGCACATATTGAGCATAGTTAGATATTTGTTGTTAGCAGAGCAATATTGTGATCAGTGCTGGCTGGCCCTGTCCATGAGGAACATAGGTGCTATCCCTGGGGTAAATTGATAATCACCTAGCCAGTTGTCAAATCTGTGCTTGAACAGGGTCATTGAGGAGCCCTGTTTCACATGCAGAAGCAGCAATCATTGGGATATATATCTGTCTCTCCAGCATGTTCTGTTTATGTCACAGGCTAGGTTGAGATCTCTGGAGCAAGTTATTCTTGTTCCATTTGATCTGCAGATGCCCAGGATTTACATTAGGCGATAGTCTGTGACTGCTCTGTAGTCAAGGCCCAAGGATCCCCTCAGCAGCCTGTATGATACTGATTACAGTGATAGGGCTGTCAGTCTTATTTATTTATTTATTTTTATTTTACATTTAACGAAGCAATATACTAACGTCTCCAACAGTGTGAATATCTCTCTACCCGCCAAAAATACGCCAATAAATAATCCAATAATTGCGGCTAGGAGATAAACAAGGCGTCTAAACAGTTCGTACATATATATGATTATAGTATAAGATATATACTATCGCTTTGTGAAAGTGTATATATTTGCACATACTCCTTTATATATATTTTGCAATCAGTTTTCTGCACATCACGAGGGCACTGGTGAGCAATGTGCCCATTATATGTTCAATGGATGTAATTGGACATTAACTTTGATAAACATCGGTTGAATAATCAAGGTCAGCTATTAAAAATAGAATCTGTATAGCCCTACGAACTAGTGGGTGCCAACATTTAGCAAGATACTAATTATACATATGCATCTCTGAACTGTATAAAAATTGATGTTTTGCATACTAGGGTATAGATGTAGATGGATAATTATGGTTGTTCATTGATTTGTTTTTAATTTATTATTTTTTCACCTATCAGTATAGATAATTTTAGAGGATTTATATACGTTGCCATATGATATACCATCTGGTGGAACAAGATGAGGTTTCCGATGGTAATGGTTATTTTGTTGGTCTCGTAATTTGGAGTTCTTAACGGATTTTATCATAAGTACATTTTTGTAGAGTTCAAGCTATATATGAGGGACTGCAATAGGTTTGCTTTGTTTTTTGTCATGTGTATGTTTTTAATAGAAACATCGAAAGGCTTCACGCTGTATGCTAAGCACTAATAAGTTTTTCTTGATGGTAGAAATAGATTTGACTAATATCTCTTTAACATCATAATGAGATGTATTTCTATCAAGCATGTGATCTATATAAATGTGATTAGTTGGATTTTGAAAGTTAACGGTCTGATGAAGCCATAGTGAAAGCGCTTACCGAATTGTTACCCAATAAACAGATTTTTTCTTTTAGACAAATGGAGTTTTATATGGTTATGTGAACACTTTATGTATTAACTGTTTAGATGCCTTGTTTATCTCCTAGCCTAGGGCTATTAGCCTAGTAACCTCCTAGGAAACAATGAAGCTATAAACCTATGCAGGCCTCCCATAATATTTTCTTCTTCATCTAGTGCTGATGTTGTACACTATAAGTTGGCCTGCACGCTTGTAAAAATCAGACTTATGTCATGACACTTGCATAAATTACTGAGCTCTATAGTCTGTGTACATAGGTAGGGGCTCTGTTCTCAGTGTAGTCAGCTGTGTGTGTGTGTCCAGCCAGAAGAGCAGAAGTGTGTATCCTCCAGTCCCATGGATTGACAGTATTTTGATACTTGCACATGCCTACAAATCCATTTCATGCAGGCCTCCTAACATCTTCACTCCTACATCCAGTGCTAACGTCATGCACTATAAGTTGGCCTACAGACTTGTGCCATGGCACATGCATGAATTACTGAGCTTTGTAGTTTGTGTGCTTAGATTTGGACATTAACTTTGATAAACATCGGTTGAATAATCAAGGTCAGCTATTAAAAATAGAATCCGTATAGCCCTACGAACTAGTGGGTGCCAACATTTAGCAAGATACTAATTATACATATGCGTCTCTGAACTGTATAAAAATTGATGTTTCGCATACTAGGGTATAGATGTAGATGGATAATTATGGTTGTTCATTGATTTGTTTTTAATTTATTATTTTTTCACCTATCAGTATAGATAATTTTAGAGGATTTATATACGTTGCCATATGATATACCATCTGGTGGAACAAGATGAGGTTTCCAATGGTAACGCTTATTTTGTTGGTCTCGTAATTTGGAGTTCTTAACGGATTTTATCATAAGTACATTTTTGTAGAGTTCAAGCTATATATGAGGGACTGCAATAGGTTTGCTTTGTTTTTTGTCATGTGTATGTTTTTAATAGAAACATCGAAAGGCTTCACGCTGCATGCTAAGCACTAATAAGTTTTTCTTGATGGTAGAAATAGATTTGACTAATATCTCTTTAACATCATAATGAGATGCATTTCTATCAAGCATGTGATCTATATAAATGTGATTAGTTGGATTTTGAAAGTTAACGGTCTGATGAAGCCATAGTGAAAGCGCTTACTGAATTGTTACTCAATAAACAGATTTTTTTCTTTTAGACAAACGAGTTTTATATGGTTATGTGGACACTTTATATATGAACTGTTTAGACGCCGTGTTTATCTCCTAGCCGCAATTATTGGATTATTTATTTTACATTTGTTGACTAGGATAGTCTGACTGGATACATATCCATTTTCAGCTGAGGCCCAGGGAGAAAAGCTCCAAACTTGCAAATAGATAATGACAAGCAAATTACAGTATATGCACAAACATATTGTATTAACATACAAGTTACAGACTCACATTTCAAGCCTATGAAGAATACAGTTTATATTCAGAAATATATACAAATATGTTACAGTTTCTCTTATCAAACCTATAGGTGCAGCTGTATACAGAGTATCTGCAGAGATGTTACACTTTCTCTTTTCAAACCTTTTAGTGTAAGAGGTAAGTCGCTGTGAATAAAAAATTGCAGGGATATGGAAGTAGATTAGGCTTTAGTCAGAGTTAGAGCAAGGACATAACCAGTGAGTTTTAAAATACTGGGTTAGATTGTTTTGAACTGATTAAGGGATGGGTTCAGAGTAAGGTCAGATGAGAGTGGATTCCAGGTTTTGCCTACTGAATTTGCAAACAAAGATTCTCCAGATAGGTTGTTAGCTTTAACAGACTGAACCAAAAGATTTGTAGTGGAACGAAGTGGCCTAGCGTTTTTGTAGGCATGGATAATGTTTTTAAGGGAGGGCATTTTTTCTGCATGGTTAATAACCTTGAATGGTACAGTAAGTTGATTATATTGAATTAGCCTGGAGAGTTCTAGCCATCCTAAGATGTTTAGGTTTTGACGATGGTGTGTCCTGTAGGGAGTTCATGTGGCAAACCTGGCAATTTCATTGTATCAGCTAGAGAGTTTGCTGAGATCAGTTTTGTTCAAGTTAGTGAGTATTGGCAAGGTATAAAGTAGAGCTGAAAGCAGATGGGTATGGACAATGGAAGTCCTAGCTAGAGAGGTGAGGAAAAAGTTTGTTTTTATATAGGGAGCCAAGTTTTTTATTAACAGTTTTAATAGTTTGGTTTATGTGCATATCATATTTGAGGCTGTTGTCTATTATAACACCCAGGAGTTTGGTATACATATCTGGTGAGATTATGGTCCCATTGTAAGATGTTATAGTAAAGAAGGTTGAGGGGATTTTCAAGTGGGGAGAAGAGCAATAGCTTTGTTTTATTAGGGTTTAATATCAGCTGTTGATTAGAGATCTAGTCTTTCCATGTATGTCATGTTTTGGAGATCATGGATCAAATGGTCAGAAACCCCTGTGGCTCTCCAGTTGCTGCAGGTGTCTAGTGAGGTACATAGAGAAGGGAGTATTGTATTCAGTTAGTGGTCTGATAATGGTCAAGTATAGCAGAGCTATGACTTCCCTGATCTTGGATGTGATGCCCTTAGTTTTGAGGTGGGAAATTTAGAATGAGTGTCTTACCACTATGGCCACATAGTGATTGAAGTTTTGGTTGCTATCAAACTATGTTCCCAAACCTTACACCACTGAGTCTGAGCTTAGAGGTATGTATAACGTAATTATCAGGGCTACATTTTTTTTTGCTAAAGGGGACAATGAGGCATTTTCTGATGTTAAGTTTCAGTCTGTAAGTTTGGCACTAATCATTTATCTGTGTCAGGCCATTCTGTATTATGTTAACATTGTTTGGGGACTCTATATGATTACACCCAGTTGACAGTCCTCTGCAAACCTGGTAAGCAACAAGCCATTTAACTTTACCTAGACTTCAGAGAAACAGTTTCTAAACACTAGAGGGCCCAGCACAGATCCTTGTGGTACTCCAATAGTAACCGGTCTACTGGTGGAGGTGAACTCCCCAACTTTGACAATGTGCATTCTGTGGGTCAGCCAGTTGCCTACCTATCTAGTAATGTATGGGTTATACCCCAGATGGGAGAGTTCTCTATGATACCTGAATGGGCGATTGAGTCAAAGGGCTTGGCTAATTCAAGATAGGCGGAATGCCCTGTTTTCCCTCATCCAGGGCTTTGGGGACATTATCAAAGAAGTACACTAGGTTTAATAAGCAAGAGCTACCCTTGACAAAACCAATATGGGTCAGGGCAAGAGTGCTGAAGGTCACCTATGCCCCTGTGGATAAGAACCATGATGGATCTTTTCATAGTCTTACAGACAAGGCTGGTTAGGCTTATGGGTGAATAGTTCACAGTGTCAGTTGATGGATGTGTAGGCTTGTTCAAATGTGAAGATAGTTCTAGTTCTGCATGTTACCAAATTGATGTGCATTGTATATCACACATTTGATATTAATTTATGTACTGTAGTTGATATATTTGTGAAAAAGTACTGGAGCCACCAGGGCTGCAGTGCATGGGAGGAGGCAACACATGGCTGCATTGTAAATATGTGACATATTGTTTAATTTATTAAGTTTCAACATGTAGTTTCATGGCATAAAGGGTAAAATGGGCAGTAAACAGCACTAATATATGCTAAATTTGGCTTTACACAGTGCAGCAGCGAGCAGCGGGTTTGTGGGATGGTTGGCAAAGTGTTTGTGTATGAGAGATACATATTTCCATTATTTTCCCTGTTTGCATGTAGTTAAGCACAAATATGAGCTGCTTTGCTAAAAGTCTGAGAACTAGTACTGAGTGTATGAAACACACTTGCTGCTTTGCTGACTCTGTGGCAGCAGGTATAAGTGCATTGATATATTTCTTTTTGAGACCAGATGATACTGACTTCGAATCCAGGTGTATCTAATACTTTATTGATAATGTAAAGACATCAATTCTTTATAGTACACATGTTGCTGTGTGCTGGCATAGAGCAGCAGGTTTAAGCAGCATTGCACAGAGGTAACCTCAGTATTGTAGGGCCGCTCATCATCACTTGGGATTGGTGCATGATGCCAAACTCCCCACAAACACAGAGGCCAAAAAGTGAAGGGATCCATTCCTTTTTTGCTACTTATGTGTGTTGTGTGTGATTCTATTTTTTGACCAGATTATAGGTGTTAAAATTGGGTAGATAGGAAAGTGGTGAAATGGGGAGTATGCAGGGGGAGGAATGAAGGGAAAGCAATACAGGAATGTTCAGGATGGAGGTAAGAAAGAACCATAGCTATCCATTTCTTCAATAGTAAAAACTGATAAATGCAGAATACTAGCTGAATTTGGACTGTCAACTCCAGAGATAAGAGTGACAACAATGTAATCATGTTGTATAGCCAATTGGACTGAATCAAGTCTGTCAAGAAGGCACATGTGGAAAGTGGAGAGCTACATATGTGACTTTTTTTTTTTTTTTTTTTTTGTGGGATAGGTGTGCAATTTTTTTTTAATTGGTAAGACAGAAATGCTGTGTAAGGGATGTAGGTATGTCTAGGTCATGTAAGTTAGGTAGGTGAGGAATCAAATGAAAACAAACAAGACTAGAGACAGGGGCAGTGAGGGACATGAAAGGTTGGGGGACACCATGATTGCAGTGAGGGAGAGGCAACCCAGGCCCATGCCCATTATACATGGAGACAGTGAGAATCAAGTCCTCACCCACTGGATGGTCATCAATGTCCACTCACTCAGCTGGTGGCTGGAGTGCTTGATGTCTTCTCCTCCTATGAACCATGAGGGAGAGCAACCTTTCCATCTGGCATAGGTGTACACCAGTGGTGCGGTGCATGATGGCTCCACCCTGGCATCTCCTGTTGGGAGATGAAATCCCCGCCTCTGCCAATGCTCCCAGAGCATACCACTGCATCAGCTGCTGGGGCAGTGCTATCTGAGGGCACAGGTAGTGCAGGGGCAGAAGAGGCAGTGCTGCCAGGTTGGGCCCCACATGTGCTGGGCATCAGTGTTGGAGCCAGTGGAGCAGAGGCAGGTTGATCCACTGGGACTGGCCTACTTTGCTGTGCTTTGGAGCATGTAATGATGTGTTACAGCTGAATGACATGGAGACAGTTTAATGACATGTAATCGAAAATAAAAAAAGAGAGATAAGGGTTGGGGTGAGAGGAAAAAAGGAGATAAAACTAACACCATCATATGTGACATACAATTCATTAACACAATTATACAACTATTTTATCTGAAATATGACATTTATGTATACATCCTAACAAATACACACTATATCTGCAGATTGCTGACAGTAATCCTTGAAATGGGCATATATTGCACATATGCATGTTTCTATTATGGTTAACAGCAGAGCATTTGTGCCACTTGTACAGAGTTTAATTTAATGCAAATATTATCAAAGGAATGCAGTTTTGTATAGTTGTTATTTGTGGTATTTGAACCCACAACCTCTGACTATAGTCTAATATTTGACTCTTAAAGTTGGTTTGTGCTACAGAGTAATGCATGCATACTTGCGTTTTGCAGTTAGGATATGCATGCGCAGTTTACTGCAACTGTATAAAAAAAACAAAAATATATCTTTAACCTTTAAAGCTACAACAACACTTCTCTTGTGCTGTACACCTATTACTTGCTTCCTTCAGTCTCTCCATTCGGGCTACATGAGCCTGTCTTTTGAACTCATGCTTGGTATTAGCTGGGGAAAGAACAGAAAAGAACCAAAGAACATTTTCATACCAGTCTTGCCTATATTTAGCTTTCTAACAATTTCAAGTACTCTCTTATGATCATGCTTACAGCTATGGGATGTCCACAGTCTCAAATTCATTGAACCAATGGTTGCGGGTACCCTTTTAAACCTGTATAAGTCTTTAAAATGATGCCTACAATGATCTCCAGTGCGCGGGATTCCAGTACCACGGTCTCTAGCCTGAACCAAACTATTCTACATCTCAGACTTGTACTGGGAGCCAGAATAGTCCCCCTGCAGAAGCCTTTGGCTGTGGCACTTTAACAGGAGTCCAATAAATATACTGGACTCCTAGACATCCTGCCTCTGTGCCCTAAACTGACAACTGATGCTTTCCCACCAAATCCAGTTATCACTTTCACTGTACTATGCAAACCTGAGCAATAATGCCAACAGCGTTTGCAAACTTTTAAGTGGAGCACAGCAGTGCTAAGTAGGGAGGAAATAAATTCTTGAAATTGAAGGTTAATCTTACAACTGGCCTTAGTTTAAGGGGTGTTTGGTGATATAGCTTGGAAATATATATACTGGAAATTGGCAGGTAACTGTTAGGTGAGTTAGGTTTGCAGACATGCACTGGGGGCATAAATGGCACAACCTGAAAGATTTGTTTTTGCCTTTTTACACTGTTAACATTGAGCAGTGTGGGATTCAAGCCTAGGTATAAGGAACAAAATATTTTCTTCCACAGTGTTGCTTTTCCATCTTTGCCACAGACGAAATGCTGTGCAGACATAGTCAGGAATCATTCAAAAATACGGGTGACAGTTTGAAGTGTTCCACCTGTATGTGTGTGACCTGACAAGGTTCTTGTACGTAGATCAAGTTGTGTAAGTGTGTTATGTAATTGTGAAGGCCATGCAAGTTAAGACAGCAGAATTATACTTACAGAAATAGAGTAGACTGTATACCCTCATTCATACATCTGAGAACACAGTAAGGGTGCCTTATCTCTCATACATATAATTCATATCAGCTCCACTTTCTAAATGTATAAGTGGGAGTGAATATAATGAGAAGTGGAACAACAGTAAAAATGTATGCAATATCATGTATTGGAATCCAGGACCATATGTGTGGCAGTCCTACACTTACGACTGTTGCCACAAGAATGTTGAAATAACACTTATCTATTTTTCAGTTCATTGCTATAAACTGCACTGTCACAATAGTAAACATAGGTTGCATACCCTGTACTTTTACTCAGGACCATCTGTACTTCAGCACTACACTTATACCTGCTGCCACAGGACTAGTTACATGACATTTCCATAATTTCCTACTCATTCTTAAGTTCACTTTGTTAACCACTGTACAAAGCTGTTTAGTGTGTTTGTGTGGTACCCAGCAGAGTTAATTGAATGTATTCATTTTTAATTATTGGTTGTCTGAGTCCTGTCTGCAGGTGTTGGAGAACCTTGCTAGCCACCACACAATGTAGCTAAGTGAAGTTGTGTGATGGAAAGCAAAACTTTCAACAATGCATCCATTTTGATTTTTGCACTTTTACAGATGTCCTGTCTGCAGATATTCTGCAGGTGTCCTGTCTGCTTCTGGGTAGGCCACTAGTCCAGGTTTGTGCACTGCTACACTTTGTGCAAATGAGATAAGCACAGGTAAACTGAACATTCATTTTCTCTGTTTCCCTTGTTTGAGCTAAGCCACTCACCAGGTCTTGATTTAAGCTCACGCTGATGAACCTTCAGAACAGAGTAAGGGTGCCTTATCCCTCTTTGCATCACAAACACCTTTACAGCAGGGAACTGAAATCATTCTGCATACAACCAACTGTAACATCTACAGTACTATTAAACCATATAACAGTTATTTGTACATGTATAATTCTGGATGCAGTGCACTGAGTGCTCACACAACCATTTATGAGTATTGGTTGCAAATATGCAGCTCTGTCTTACCTCCTGTGTTTGTTGCTCATTCTTGTCTGATATGACCAGTAATCTCAGATATGCAGTCTGTAAGCCATTCTATATCATTGTCCTTAAAATGCGTGAGAATATTAAATGGCAATAATATAATATACAGTTGCCAACAAATGAAGGGGAGGTTGGATGTTAATGAAAAGAACCAATGAATTGTGAATTGCATGCTGCTTACTTACATTTCCAACCTTGACAAAATAACTTCTAACACTTTGCAAGTCTAACCTGACACACCCACTGAATGTAGGGCAGTCTACATTGCTGTTATGTTTTCCTTCCCCCTACCAGTAATCATTCACTGCTGCAATCCATTAAAAACAAACACTGAAGGAGTGCCTGCACCATGTTTACATCAGATACACAGAGCCAAGTATTTGGGATTCAGCAATTCTAATGAGTTCACACCTGATTTGCATCTTCACCATGCTGACAGCCCTAAATTTACACCATAAAAAGGAAACCATGTAGCTAGGGAACCTGAAGTTGAGGAGACTTGTGTATGTGGAGAACGGAGGAAAAGAGGCTATTACTTTGGAATATATCTGCACAGAAGATTACTGAACTTGATAAGGTATGCTTCCATATTTTTAGCTATGTACTGAATATGCTGAAATGTCATTAAGAAAAATCTGTTCAATATATATATATATATATATATATATATATATATATATATATATATATTGATTAGCAAATGCTACACTTTTATCTTTATGCATTAGTTAGAAGTGTACTGATGGCATGGGCATGTTTGTCAGGGCATTTCACAGGTATACATGGTTGGAAATACCTTAAAATGGAATGTTCTGTGTTAAATCTGTAGATATGTTTCAGGGACATTTCATTTGATAGCAGTTTTACATTTCAGTGATGGTTTGTTAGCAAAATGTGTCATTTGCTGTTTTTTGGGGGGTGTGGAAGCAAAACTGCATTTCTGTCATGGCACAAACAAGGATATGTTACTATTGTTACTCTCTCTTTTTTGCATCCAGCCTGTTTTTCATATTTCCAGTCTCTAGTTTTATGTTTCTCCAGTGGGTAATATTAAATGCTACCTTTTCTGTTTTATCTAGGAACAGTTATTTTGTAGTTTTGTGATACTGTTGTATATTATCCTTCTGTTGTATTTTAGAAGACATAGGACTATGCTACCCAGGCAGCTCCATCCCAGAAAAACAACTTTTAGTGACCCTGAGTATCAAGTCATTGTGGACGCTATTAGGCAACATGGTGCCTTTCTGCTTGAGAGGGGCTGTGGAGATATATCAGTCAGAATGCAAGTTTTTCAGCAGATAGTTGCAGATGTCAATGCAGTATGTGATGATGTTGTCCTTACCTTTTGCTTAATTTCTTCCAGGACCATCCGGCATAGGGAGCATAGCATAATCTGCATATTTATTTATTTATTTATTTAAATTTGTTGACCAGGAGTGTCCGACTGGATGTAGGTTCATTATCAGCGGAGGCCCGGGGAGAAAAGCTCCACAGTTAAAATAAAACAGACAGTAGTTACATTGGATTACATAGCAATTAACAATTTAACATAGAAATTACTTACAACATATTTACAGATGAAGAACATAGTACATCCGTAGATAACTAGAATCTTTATTTGTGAAGTACATAACAGACATTAACAAATGTTACAATGAGAAGTTCCTGCTGTATAATAAATACTAGGCTTATGAGCATCTGAGCTTGCTATAATCAAGGTAGCTAGTGGAGTGGAAAGAAAGGTAGTGGGTGGATGGGGTGGGTGATATTATAGTGGGAGTTGCAAGGGCATAGCCAGCATGTTTCTAGGTGCACTTTTAGTAGAGCTTTGAAGTGGGTGCATTATGGTATGGAGGTAATTGTGGGTGGAAGGGAGTTCCATAATGTGGCTATGGTGCAAGAGAATAGTGCTTCACCAGCAGAGTTATTGGCTTTATTGATCTGCAAGCGATTTTTGTTGCTGGATCTTAGTGGTCTGGTGGTGCGATAGGGTTGGAGTAGATTCTGGAGGGATGGGACATTTAGTGGATGGTTTACTAGTTTGTGGGTGAGTGAGAGTTGATACCACTGAAGGAGGTGAGGGAGTTCAAGCCTGCCCAGTTCAGCAAGTGAGAGACAGTGGTGACTACGGTAGGATGCCCCTGTGGCGAATTTGGCGATTTTGTTGCAGCAGGTCTCTAGCTTGTTTAGATCGCATTGCCTTAGGTTGGTATATATTGAAGAGGCATAAAGTAGGGTGGAGATAAGGTGGGAATTTACTATTGAAATCTTTGCTGCTTTGGTGAGAAATTGCTTATTTCTGTATAACACTCCTAGTTTTTTGTGGACTTTTTATGGTCATGGATATGTGAATGTCAAATTTTAGTTTATTGTCTATTTCCACTCCTAGCAATTTGGTGTGTTCAGTTGGGTATATAGTGGTCTTGTCTTTTGCTGTGATGTTAAAGTGAGAGTTGTTTTGAGTATGTTTGGTGGGTTGGAAGAGGATTAGTTTAGTTTTGTTTGGGTTGAGTATTAATTGGGCATCGGATAATCAAGTTTCAACAGAGAAAAAGGCTTCCTGTATGACTTTTTGCAGTTTTGGTAGGGACTGGGCTGAGCAGATGATGGTTGAGTCATCTGCATATTGTATGAGTGTGCCATGTGTGGTGGCAGAGGCTAGATTATTGATGTAAACAGAGAAGAGTAGGGGTCCAAGGATGTATCCTTGAGGAACCCCTATGGAGACAGGTAGTTGGGGAGATATGTCATTCTGCCATACAACAGATTGTTGGCAGTCAGACAGGTAACTCTGAAACCAGTTGGTGACTGATTGTGAGAAGGATAGGTTATTGAGGACAGAGATACTTTGTTTGTGTGAGACCATGTCAAATGCTTTAGATAGGTCTAGGAAAGTAGCAGAGGAGAGATAGCCATTGTTTTTATGCTGAAGGATAGTGTTAGTAAAGGAGAGTAAGGCAGTGGTGGTGTTAGGGTTTGGTCGGAAACCATGTTGAGTACTGGAAAGGAGGTTGTTAGTAAGGAGGTAGTCTGTGACCTGAGAGTGTATGCATCTCTCTAGTATTTTGGAGAGTGGAGAGAGAATAGCTATGGGGCGGTAATTGGTTAGTTCTGTGGAGGATCCACCTTTGTGGAGGGGAATTATATGTGATACTTTCCACAGTGTGGGAACGTAACTTTCTGACAGAGATCGGTTAATCAAGATGGATAGTGGGTAGGCCAGAGCATCAGCAGCGATTTGTAGGTATTCACTTGGGAGGTTGTCTGCTGCTAATTTGGTGGGTTTAAGTTTAGTTAAGAGTTTTTTTATGTTGGAGGTAGGTACAGGAGAAAAAGAGAAGGCAGTGGGGAGATTACTAGTTGAAGGTGTGGGTTGGAGGGGAGGGTGGGTTGTGTTGTTTAGCTAGTGATAGTATGGTTTGGGTGAAGTGTGTGTTGAATGAGGTAGCAATATTTTCTGAGGAGTGAGGGATATTAGGAGGAGGGGTACTGACTTTACCTGGGTGGAGGATGGAGTTTATGGAGGACCAGAATTGTTTGGGGCTGTGTTGTGAGGAGTCTAGGGCAGACTGGTAGTATTGGAATTTGTCCTGTTTTATTAGCTTTTTGACTCTATTGCGTAGTTCTATGAATTTCTGTCTAGTTGAGGGGTTTTGCACCAGTGCTCTCAGGCTTTATCCCTGCTTTTCATTTCTGACTTAGTGGTTTTTCTGTAGCCATGGGGAGGGTTGTGCTTTGGTTCTGGAAAATCTTATGGGGGCATGGTAATTAAGGATGTTCAGGAAGGTAGTATTAAAAAATTCAACTGCGTCATCTAGACTGAGGTACTTTAGAGGATGCCAGTTACATTCTTTGAGGGATGCGATGAATGTGAGTGGGTTAAAGTTTAGTTTTTTACATATTTGATGGTAGATGACAGGTTTAACTTGGTATAGGTATTTTTTTGAGTAGGAATGTTGGGGAGTGATCACTGAGGCTATCTGATAAGCAGCCTGTTATATATGACTGGGGGCTCTTACTGACTAGTATCCAATCCAGGGTAGTGTGCTTGCTGGAGTTTTTATTTATCCTGGTTGGCGACTGGACTAGTTTGGTGAAGCCATGACGGTTTACATGATGGGTTGGATGGTTGCCAGAACAGGATTGCCAGTCAATATTGAAATCACCTAAAATTATAGTTTCTTGGTGGAGATGGTGGGTAGACCAGCTGAGGAGGTTTTCTAGTGGAGGGATGTTTTGGCCAGGTGGGACGTAGCATCCAATTATGTTGATGGTTTTGTTTTGGTTTATTTTGAGGTTGGTATATATTATTTCTTCATTGCCTCTTTGTGGAGCTGATGATTTTAAGATCTGGATGTTTAGATGCTGTTTAAATATTATAGCTACACCACCTCCTTTCTTGTTTAGGTGGTCTACTCTTAGTATGCCATAACCTGTAGGGAGTATTTGCTCACTGGTAATGTGAGGTTTTAGGCAGGTTTCTGTCAGGATGACTATATCTGGGGAGTACAAGTCTATGGTGGCATCCAGTTCATGGACTGTGTTGGATATACTTCTAATATTTAAGCTTTGTAGAAGGAAGTCACTTGGCTTTCTATTGGCTGTAATATGGGAGAAGTTGTGGTTTCTAGTCTGATTATGAGGATTGGGGTTGGAGATGGTAGTGCCAGGGTTGGTGTGGATGTCTCTACTTAGGGCTAGTTTTGATATGCATGAGGTTATTAATTTTCTCAGTTTTTGAATGTGTTTGTTTATAAGGGAAACTTTATGATTGTGCTCTGTGGGTAATAGGTATGGTGGGAGGGTTACTATGTTAAGTTGTAGGGATGCTTTATGTTTGAGTAATATAGTTGGTAGAATATATGGGGGGTGCATAGGGATGGTTCTTGAGCTGGTGGGAGGGGAGCTGAGTGAGGGTGAGACATGAGTGGTGGTGTGAGTAGTAGTACAGTGGCAGTGGTTGAGTGGGTGAATGATGGAGCTTTGGTAGGATGTAAGCTATGCAAGGATAGTGCATTCAGTGAGCATAGGTAAGGTATGCTTGTACATGTTAGTTGAGGAGGTGAGATAGTAGTGGGAATATGGAGGAGGTAGTGTTGGGTTAGCCCTGTGGTTGGCTACTGGAAAGATGGGAGGGGTTTGTGAGTGCAATAAAGGTGGGACCACTGAGGGCGGGAGGAAATAGGAGGCAGGGTGGTGAGCAAAGCAGATAGAGACCCTGTTAGTTGCTCGTATGAGGGGGCTGGAAACAATCAGTTAACAGAATTAACTGATAAATGAACATATGATAGTGACAAGGGTGGTTGTAGTTTTAAAAATGGTGCCTGCTACAGGTAATATTTATTAACTTTGGGGTTGTCTTTAGGTAATAAACAGGGAAGGGGGAGGGGAGAACAAGGGTGTGAGCAGGCAGTTCTTTGTACTGCTGCTAATGAGCCAAAGCAAAGACAAGTTTGTGTTTAAGAAACAACCACAATTGACCAAGGACTGCTCTGAAACTGTAAGTCATTTCTTAACCATTTCACAGGTGGAAAAACAGGATAACCTTGTATCAGTAGGCTACTATGGTCTCAGAGTTTAAATTAACAAACACACAGTATTGATCAGTTATGGATACTATTTACTCACAGAAGGGAATAAGAGAGAAAGTGGAAGATGTGTGTGTGTGTGTGTGTGTGTGTGTGTGTGTGTGTGTATGTGGGGGGGGGGGTGGCTGCTTACAAGCCAAAGCAGAGTGCTCTCCAGGGGAAAATGAATATTGGCTCAAACAGGTAGACACATACTTGGTGCAGACAAATGCTAGCATGCCATAGTAACTTCCAATAATAAAGCATAAATCATATTAGATGTCTAACACAATTCAACATAAACATATACAGTTGTAAAATGTCTAATACAATACATATGGTAAGCAAAACATTTTTATGTCAGTGCTAATGAGCAGGTCAAAGAAATATTTTACTATGTGATGTTGATCAGAACTGTTGTGTGTTTTGCTGTACTGTCTGTAATAGTGGCAATTACTATTAGTTTGCTAGCATATATTGGATTATAGCCGGGTAGTGTTATATCGTGGTAAATAAGTAGACCACACGGTTTATAGAGTTGTAAGGCCTTTCTTTATTAAGAGCCTCCAGGTGCGCACCCATGCTTCTTCACACAACTTCTGCAAGTCATCTAACCACCAGAACCAACAAGTTACCAGAGAATACAGAACCAACAGTACATGCTGAATTCCCCACAGCGCCCCTACAGTACAACAACCACATTACCAGCCCGAATACTACATTCCTCCCCTTTTAAGCTAAGACATACTGTCTTACATAAGCAAAACTAGGGAACAAGTTCCATAATGCATTTAATCATTTACTTGTAAATAACAGGCTAGTTATTAACTGGTTACCATACCATCTACTATTTTTTTTTTTTAAGCTGGTAATCTATACATGCACTTTTATTAACATTGGTAGTCCTTCAAGTAACTAGGTTTAACCAGCACACGCTTAGAATGGCGCAGTGGTACCACCTTAGGTGACTCCGGTGTCACTTTTACCACTTCAGGTATCGGTGTGTCCTTCCCTGGAACGGTTGGATCCTCAGAAACCTCTCCTTCCACGTTCTGGCGGTCTCCCTCAATTTGCGATCCTCCTGCCACTGCGAGCCCTGGTTCCGAACTTAATGATAGTTCCGAGGCCAGCAGTTCCATGGCATCCTTCTTCTGTTCGCTCCTCAGAATTTGGTCTACATGTCTCCTCACTACGAAATCTCCATTCAACCTCACCTGGTACGATAATGGACCTGTGCTCTTGACAATGAACCCTGGAATCCACTTAGGTCCATAACTGAAATTTCGTGTCATCACTGCATCTCCCTCCAGAAAACTTCGCTCTCTCCGTCTTCGCTCATGACATTCTTTTTGCCTCCACTGGGTCCCCTCCACCTTAGCTCGGACATTTGGATACACTAGATCCAGCGTGGATCTCAATCTCCGTCCTTGCAACATCTCAGCAGGTGACAAACCCGTGGTAGATTGTGGTGTAATACGGTAGTTGAATAACACCCTTGATACTTTTGCTGCTATACTTCCTTCTCCAGACTTCTTCATCATTGCTTTAAAAGTCTGCACAGCTCTTTCAGCACAACCATTTGTAGCTGCATGGTAGGGTGCTGATGTGTTGTGTACGATGCCATTTTTTCTCAGAAAACCCTTGAACTCTTCACTCGTGAAACAAGAAGCATTATCGGATACAATAGTCTCTGGCAGTCCTTGACTACTGAAACTCCTCCTCAAGCATTCAATGGTAACGAGAGAAGTGGGTGTCTTGACTTGATAGGCATCCATCCATTTCGAATGAGCATCCATGATTATCAAAAACATGGCCCCCATGAATGGTCCTGCATAATCTATATGAAGTCTCTGCCAAGGCCTACTCGGCCACTCCCATGGATGTAGTGGCACCGCCACCGGCAAGTTGCGATGTTGTTGACATGTTTTACACTCATTCACAACGACTTCAATCTCGTGGTCCAACTTAGGCCACCAAAAATAACCGGGCTAAGGCCTTCATTGGTAATGCCCACATGACCTTGGTGCAACTGCTGTAAAAGTGCCCTTCTTCCTGGGGACGGAATTATCACTCTTGCCCCCCACAATACGCATCCATCTTGCACACTCAGCTCTGTTTTCCTCACCTCATAAGGTCGAAAAACTGGATCCGTTTGTTGGACTGGCCAGCCTTGCTGGACCCACTGAAACACTCTAGCAAGCACCGGGTCTTTGTGTGTCCAAACTCTCAGTTCCTTAGCAGACACCAACGTGATGTCTTCCATTATCAAAACTCGGTCCTCCGCTTCCTCTTCCTGGATATGCCCTGGCATCGGCAACCGACTTAGTGCGTCTGCATTACTATGGTGTTTCCCAGGCTTATAAACAATTTCGCATTCATAAGCTCTCAACGTTACAGCCCATCTCTGGATGCGGGGAGAAACCATCTGTGGTACCGCTTTCATCTCGTTGAATAATGACAACAAAGGCTTATGATCAGTGCAAATAGTAAACTTCCTCCCATAGAGGTACTTGTGAAATCGCTTGATTCCAAACATTACAGCTAAACCCTCTTTATCTATCTGGGAATAGTTTGACTCCGCTGGTGTCAAAGTTCGTGACATGAACCCAATGGGTCTCTCTTGTCCATCTGGCATCCGGTGTGCCAACAGCCCCTAATCCATAGGGTGAGGCATCACATGACAAAATTAAGTCCTTGTGACTATCGTAGTGCACCAAAACCTCTGAAGATTGCATTAGTTCCTTGGACTGTTCAAACGCTCTGTCCTGTTCCTCTTTCCACGACCACTGAGCCTCCTTCCTTAACAACTTATGTAAAGGAGCTAACAGTGTTGACAGATTTGGCAGGAACCTGTTATAATAGTTGAGTAAGCCTAAATAGGCTTTCAGTTCTGTAACATTTGTGGGTGCTGGTGCCTGTTGAATGGCTTCCACTTTATTTGGCAGGGGGTGTAGGCCTGATTCATCCACCTTGTAGCCCAGGAATTCTGCTTCCTTTGCCATGAAAGCACATTTACTCCGTTTCACCCATAGACCTGCCTCTCGCAGTCGACTCAGCACCTCATTCAGCGTCTGCAGATGCTCTCGAATGTTCCTACCCATCAACAGGATATCGTCTAAATACACAGCCACCTTTGGAATTCCTGCCACTAGTCCCTCCATTATTCTCTGGAAAATAGCTGGACTCGAGGAAACCCCAAAAGGTAAACGATTGACTTGGAACAAACCTTTGTGTGTGTTCAGGGTAACATACATCTTTGACCCTTCTTCCAGCACTACTTGTTGATATGCCTGACTGAGGTCCAGTTTACTAAACCTTTCACCTCCCGACAGCTTTTCTAACACACCCTCCACCTTAGGCAAAGGATACTGCTCTAGCTTCGAGACTTGGTTCACTGTTAACTTGTAGTCACCACAGATGCGTACAGTACCATCTGGCTTTAATACTGGAACAATTGGTGCGGCCCATTCCGCAAACTTTACTGGTTCAATTATACCTTGCTTAGTGAGTGTCTCTAACTCAAACTCAACTTTCTTCTTCATCGCATATGGTACAGGACGGGGTTTGTAAAATCTTGGCGTTACGTTTTCTTTCACGTGTATCTTTGCTGGTGGACCCTCAGGTCCCCAGTTCCTCTTTGAATACTTCTTCATTATTCTCTAGCACCTCTTGCAAGGTCAGGCCAGGCTGTTCTACCTTATGGAGCTGTAGGCAGTCCATGTTTAGCTCCTTTAACCACACCCGGCCTAGCAGGTTTGGTCCCTTACCTGCTACCACCATGACTGGCAACTCTTTGACTTGGTCTTTATATTTTACCTTCATTTTCACCATTCCCAACGTGGGAACTATTTCACCGTGTAGGTTTTCAAAGTCACTGAACAGTCCTGCAGCTTCCGAGCTTCTCTAGGCCATGACTTCCCATACTCAGCCTTTGACAGAACTGTGACACTACACCCCGTATCCACTTCAAACTGTACCATTTTACCATTTAAGTCCAACTGGGTTTTAATGGGATCAACTCTTTCCCACCTGGCCTCTTTCACATTAAACATTGTGAACACTTCTTCGGCTTCCCTGGTTGGTTGATCTGTAACTTCACGCATGTGGTGTGCATACTGCCGTTTATTTTTTCGGTTTCCCTTCCTTTCCATCATACTGCTTTTTCCTCCCCTTTTTGGCTGCTCGAGAGGGTATTGAGCGGCACATTTTCTTTACATGGCCCTTTTTCATAAGCATGACATTTTACAGTTAAAAGCGACAGTTCCGTGACAAATGTTCACCTCCACACCTGTAACAAGCATACTGACCAGACTTCCCTTGCGAATTATGCTCCATAACCACTTTATGCACTGGCAGTGGGGTCGCACTCCTGCTTCCAACCCTTCCGTGGCTTTCTGTTGTAAATCACGAATGTCTTTTGTCGCTGTCTCTATGGCCTGTGCCAACTTCAAGGCCTTTTCAAACGACAAGTCAGGCTCCGCTAACAATCTGCGTTGTATGCGGTCGTCTGCAATGCCACATCTGAGCCTATCTCGTAGCATTTGGTCAGTCTGTCCCCATAATCACAATGTTGTGCCAGTTCCTCAACACTGACATACTCCATTACCGTTTCATTAGCCATTCTAGTCCTTGAATTTAACTTGAACCTCTGGACTATTGCACGGCCGGGTTATAATGTGACTGAAGTAAACTTCGTCAACTCTGTGAGCGATTTGTCCCCGGTTTATCGGACTCAATAAGTTCCTCATCAGACTGTCGTCTTACTGCCCACCGAGCTTAGCAATATGGCTCGCTTCCGACCGCTCCATTATCTGGTTTGCCTCAAAAAATGTTCCAACACTTCACAACTCCTCCCAGGTCTGTGTCTGACAGTTGTATGCAACTAGTGACCCAAAGCAAAGACAAGTTTGTGTTTAAGAAACAATCACTCCAGTAGGACTGCTTCTGAAACTGCAAGTCATTTCTTAACCATTTCACAGGTGGAAAAACAGGATAACCTTTGTATCAGTAGCCGCTAATATGTTATAGAGTTTAAATAAGTAGACACACGGTTTATAGAGTTGTAAGGATACTCTTTATTAAGAAAGAGAAAGTGGAAGATGTGTGTGTGTGTGTGTGTGTGTGTGTGTGTGGAGGGGGGGTGGCTTACAAGCCAAAGCAGAGTGGTCTCCAGGGGGAAATGAATATTGGCTCAAATAGGTAGACACATACTTCTTCACACAACTTCTGCAAGTCATCTAACCACCAGAACCAACAAGTTACCAGATGTCTAACAGAACCAACAGTACATGCTGAATGTCTAATAGCGCAATACATATGGTACAACAACCACATTACCAGCCCGAATACTACAGGTAGGTATTATTTTTTTCCTGTGTTTGTTGCTTATTATCACAGGTGAACTTGACAGCGGAAGTGTGGGAGTTCTACCAACTGACGTCAGAGTATCAGCAGACTCTGATGATGATGATGATGGTGGCCAAACAGAGGCACAGTCAGAGGGTGCAGACATTGAATTTGACACTGAGTTTGACATACAGCCATCCCCTGAAATTTCATCAGCCACATCTAGTAGGCCTATGCCTACCCATTCTAGTGAGCCCTCAGATATTGGACAGGTGGAGGGTGAGACAATCAAGCATGGAAGTGTGGTTACTGTGGGTTTAGTGCCTGTTGACTCTGTCCATAGCCAAAGTGTGGATGAGGTGCCATGCAGGAGGGTTGTTAGGGGTACATGGAGGAGGCCTGCTGTCCATCCTGCACTTGATCTAGGTGTCTCTTCCCATGCCACTCAATGTATGTTTAGGCCATCATGGAGGCACAGGCACATTCTTATAGGTCCTTCAGAAAAATGCCAAGGGTTGTAGATGTGGCACAGGCTGACATGGGTGACTGCCTCCACTGTGTTGTCGATTCAATGGATTGGATGAATGACACATTGGAATGGATGATATCTGTGATAGAACTTCTGCTGGGAGGGGGACAGCATCCTTATGGACGTAGGTCAGCAACATCATCTGCTGTTAGCCAACATGGTCATACCCAGTTTTGCTCCCATAGTGGCAGTGCTTCAACTGCTCTATTAGTGGTTGAGCTGTCCACACTCAGACATGGCAGGCCATGGCATCATGATCCTGGGCATCCTCATGAGAGGAGCTCATCCACCAAACTTCAGTCATGTTTAGGTAGCAGCAGCGCATCTGACTGTGGGCGTGGATGTGCCGGTGCAACTCCTGGCAAAGCCAGTTCTCATGGTTGGGTATGACAACGATAAACTACCATCTCTACCATGCACTGCTCACACCTGTCCAACATAAGAAGATGTAGAGCTAGCACAAAGCTTGGCTATATTCATGCACAGACTCGCACACCAATTTCACCTGGAGGACCCATCCAGACACACACACAACAGTTACATGGATCAGCCTTGAAGCGTAAAACTCATTTTTTCTCACTGACCATTTGTTATTTTATCTGAATGTCTAGTGCTTCTCTTTCTTACTCACACACAGTCACCAACCGTTTGTATCAGCCTAGGCTTCCTGCCCTCCCACCCACACCCTCTGCAAGTGATGATAACTGTCTCATAACCCTGTTTTGTATCTTTTGGATTCAGGGATACATAAGCTTTGTGCTTGATGCTCAGGGTGCATAGCTGACTTAGTACTTAGTATATCTGCATTTGTGATGTTGAATTGGTAATTGCACCTTTGACTTATATTATTCTTAGAAAGTTAGACATTTGATAGCATCAAACTTTTTTCTATCATTATTGTTAATGATCTTGTGAAGGGTGTAAAGTCTGAAACTGAAATGTGTATCATTACTTTCTAACTTTTCTCTGTAATGATTTTCCAGTACAAATGTATGGTGCTAAACTGAGGGCATGCGGCGATTCACTACTTTTGAGAGGTATGACTGTGTGAATCTTTGGTGCCTGAGGCCTACTACTTAATAATGGACACATATAAGTCAAATAAGTCTCTGCTGTCACATGTTAAGGTAATTTCTGTACACATCACCCACCTTTTACTTGCTTATGCTATCAAATAACAACATGCAAGAATATGGCAGTCATTCATATTATTGCACAATACACTCCAGGTTCAACACTTACCTTATAAATCCAGCAGTTACAACCGTTTTAGTTCAGGGATGACTCTGTCTGATGCAAGCAGTACACAGCCATTACATGGGTAGGTAAAGGTTCTGACCATTGTCTGGCATCAGTGTTACTATGTGTATGTGTATAGGAGGAAGGTTTTAGACCCGTAGGTGGTGAATGAGTGTGCTATGCATTGTCTCTTAACCAACGAGAGGGCATATTGAGGATGGCTATTTCTGTCTACACCCACAGCAGCTGCTATTTCTCCCTCTGACTCCTCACTTGCATGTAGCTGTGGTGACCTTGCCACTGGTGGTAGGATGTGTGCCCCTTCTCATTGTTGATCCTGCTGAAGGTGTTTTCTCTTGTATTATATGTAGCATGGCACATACTGTGAATATTTCAGTACAAGGAGGGGGGATTGTACTGCAGGGCTCCCCAGATGTAGCGAGGCACTGGAACTGTTACTTTAGCAGCCCAAACACATACTCTATGATATTTCTAGTTTGAGCATGTGCCTCATTATGACATTCTTCAGCAGGTGTGTGTGCATTTCTGATGGGTGTCATCAGCCATGCTTCCAGTGCCTTGGTCTTGGTCTATTAGCAGCAGCTGCAGCATAGACTTCAGCCTGTTGCGCATACACATGGATTAAAGCAAACATTATTTCTGTGTACACTCCTTTCCATGACTGTATTCTAATAGTTTTTTGAATTTGCTGAGAAAACCAGCACTGAGTCTACACAGTTGCTTTATATCTTGTTGAGTAGCTCCTCCATCTTGGATTGGTTGAGTAGCATACAATTCAGCTGCTTATGCTGTAATTTGCATGCCACGGTGTTTACCTTGTTTGTACAGCTCTACACACCATGTAGAGCTGCTTACTGAACCTAAAACAGTTTGCTACCATGGGTGCCTCACTCCACACCATGCACATGGTAGAAATGGACTGTGTAGGCTTTAATGAATCTGGCTGTTAAAATATATAAGATCACAATCACCAAATCAAATCAATTTTGTGGACTTCACAAACTATTATTGAGTGAATGTCTTATAACTGTCTAAGCACCACCTCCTCACTCCTAGACATATAGTATCTGTTATAATGTGGAAGTTTAAAACTTCTTTCAAGTCCTTCACAAGAATAACTTCAAAAGTTGCAATGGCAGGTCTTGAATGAGGCATTAATAAACTTGGTTTAATAAAGTGGTCTTTGGAAATTCCGGCAGCATTTTGAATCATCACCTTAACTAAAGCGATGCAGTCTAAGTGACTTCCTGATGCTTCTGATTATCTAATAGCTGCATAATTTAGCAATCACATAAAGCATCCCTTCTAGTTACCACTCCAGATGCTGCAACAGATATTTTATGCAACTCAGCACACAAAGAACTTGAAGTATGCCTGTCATCCTTTATAACTTCCTTAATACAGAAGCTACTCAGCAAATTTAATCCACCTATTGCCATTTACAAATGTCTATCAGAATTTCTAAAAACGGATGCTCAGGGCATAACTTATCCATATCTATTCTTACAAACATTTCCATTGATGAAATACCATGTCCCCCAAAAATCTGGAAATTCTCTGTTGTGATCCTCTTACACAAAGGATCAGCCACAAATCTTTCTTCTTTCCCGCATGGCTCTTCCCTCCCTCTCAGTATAATAATTGGGCAATGTATACTTTGTCAATTCCTCATCTACCTAGCTTCTAGTAACCATCTCATGGGCTCCACTCACCATAACACAAAAACCACACTTCAGAAGATCACTGGAAATTTCTGTGTGATGTTAATCAATGGTTTGGCCATAGGTCTATCTTTTTTACTCATTCAATGTTTCCAGCAAACTCTGCCACCAGATTTGAATGTCTTACGTCAAATTCTGTTGTCGCTCCACATGGTCCATCAGAGGGCTCACAAGTTTCATTGCTGAATGCATCCAAATTGTTCAGTGGAAGAATTTCATATCTTTTGGAAAACATGCTATACCTGCCTACTGTGATTCACTGAGTGTGTAAAAATATGCTGATGAACCGGCGCTGTTACACTTAGCAAAATCTTGAAAACTTGTTAAGTCGAAAACCTTCCACAGACCACTATGAGACAGTATTAAATTTTAGCGCTTTCATTCACCCTTATTATTGTGAACTTCTTCAGAAAAGAGGAAACTTCCCAAACTCCTCTTTTTATACAAACAATCCAGGAAGTGATGTCATTTAATTAAACATTCAACGTTAAAATTTTTTTTGAACCTTAAATATAAACTCATCAAATAATTATAAATGCATGTATAAACATGAAAAAGTGTGTGTATGTATGTATATACGTTACAAAAATCTAAGAATAATCATCTACTACTTTTGTATACTATGTTAATTGATGTAATATGTCAAAAACCTGATCTATAAAAAAAATTTTTTGTTATTCAATAAAATTGAACATTTAAAATGATATGTGTACTTAATCATGTACTAAAAACATCTCGTTAAAATGGCAAATGAACACTATTTACATTATTGTTGTCAAAATTCATATAATCAAAATTGGACTCTAAAAGTAAAACTGAAAAATAAAACAAAAACACATAGGGGCAAAAACGATGTTACTTCCACCCAAGGAACACATCCACCCCCAACTACTGTGTGTTGAAATTTTACCTATCAATTAAGAAACATTTTAAATTGATCATCTCATTAAGACCTGGTGGTTGGTCCGCCCCAAACAAAAGCTGCCATAATGCTTCTCTTTGTTCTAGTCTATTATTTAAATCTCCACTAAACAATCCTTTGTCTATCTGGTCTAAAATGAAGAATTCAAACTTCTTAAAATTGTCACACTCTAGAGCATGTCTAGCTAAAGCGTTGCTTTTGTCCTTTTTCTTTATGGCTAGACCATGCTCATATACTCTCCATTTCAAGACTCTTTTGGTCTTCCCAATATAATAACTTTCGCAAGTAGAACAACTTGCCAAATATGCCACAAAGTGACTATTATAATTGTAGCATCTGGCCGCCCCAAAGGTTCTTCCTAGATGTTTGATTTTTACAAAAGACGTGTTGCTAACAAATCTACATTGCTTGCAATTATTGCAAGCATAAGTTCCTTTTTTATTAATAACCATTTTACCTTGAGTCTCTTCTAAATTAGATGTTCTCTCCAAGATAAGTTTAATGTTAGTGACCATCTTGTAAGTGAATTTAGGTGATAAACCCAAACATGTGACCAGTTCCTTGTTCCCCAAAATAATACTCCAATTTTTCTCTATAATATTCTTGATTGACCACATTTCATTTGTTATAGGGAGCGGAAAAGCACTAAGAAAATCCTGCTGGACAATTACAACTTTGCCGTTAACAATAGCAGGTGCCCCAACCATGACATCCTCTGATGACAAGATCGGCTTAGCCACCCCGTTCCTAAGTTTTATTACATCCTTCTCTAAGTTTACCAACCAATTGGTATCATAACCTCTTTGAAAAAACATATGTCTTAAGGATACCAATTCCTCAAAGTAGACGTTATCATCAGAGGTGAGTCTACTTAGCCTTATCATGTCCTTTGATGACTCCCTTTTTCATATGTTCTGGGTGGAGACTATCTCTATGTAGGTATTGGTTAACAAAGCAGGACTTCCTAAAAATTCTGCTTTGTATCTTACCATCTACCCCATCTCTAGTGAGAGTAAGATCTAAAAAATTATTTGTGTACCAAAACCACCTATTTTAAAAAATAAAAATTTGGTGGTCTTGTTCAAGTCATCCACCATGTTTATAAACTCACTTCTCTCTCCTTCCCAAATGAAAAACAAGTCATCAATATATCTATGATAAAACCAAACTTTGTGGAAACTCGGATGTGTTTTAAGAAAATTTTGCTCCCAGTTGGCCATCACAATATTGGCAAATGCCGGTGCAACTCTTGACCCCATAGCCACTCCAGATACTTGTTTATACACAATCTTGTTAAACTTAAAAATGTTGTTCTCTAATATTATTTGCATAAGAGTACAAAGTATGTTGATCCTTTCACCTTGAAAGTTGGTCTTACAAGAAAGATATTCTCTTGTGTATTCCAATCCTTCCTCCTGGTTAATAGAAGTGTAAAGACTCCTTACATCTAAAGTTGCAAAAACTGCATCATGACTCATTGTATTCCTATTGTGCAATAATTCTAATAGATGCCAAGAGTCTCTTAAGTAAAATTCTGAACTCTGGGGTATGGGATTAAGAATATGATCCAACCATATAGAGATATTCTCTGTCTTTGAATTTCTGGCAGAGACTATAGGTCTAAAAGATAATTCCTCTTCACTATGTTGTACCTTTGGTATCCCAAAGAAACTAGCCATGTTGGGATTTTCAACAACCAAAAAGTCGTAATCTTTTTGATCAATCTCTCCCTGACAAAACATATCAAATAACAATGTGTCAATATTCCTGAAACTGAGTTTTACAAAATCCACTGACACCCTAAAATAATTTGTTTTGTCATCCAATAAAAGGTTTAAGGCATTCTCATAGTCTGAATTGTCCACAATAATAATTTTACCCCCCTTGTCGGCTTTCATAACCCTAAGGTTATGGTTGTTGGCCAACTGTCTTAGAGCTTCAAATTCCTCATCAGTTAGATTTTTCTGTGCCCCCAATGTACTTAACTCCCTGAACTCTCGTTCACATGTGTTTTGGAACACCTGTAATGTGTTTAATAGGGATGGATTAAATGTACTTGGCCTACTTGGTGCTGAATTGTGTTTAATGATGTTACAACCTACGTCATTCATAATGTATTTTAAATTTAACTTACGTAAATATAGTCTAAAATCTACTAACAGTCTACCCAAGTTTACCCTGTTGGCCGGGATAAAAGAAAAACCTTTTTTCAAAACCTCACTTGTCACATGCGGCAATGAAAAACCACTTAAATTTACTACATTAATAGAAAAAATGTTATTTGGAAGTAAATCAATTACTTCTGTCTGTTTTTCCCTTTCATCTTTCCTTTTTGTTGTGTTGTGTTGAACCATTTGGTAGTCCTTAATTGATACCCCGCTTTCCGAAAAGGGCTGTTAGAATTGTTATTATTCTGACCTACCACTTCTGCAAATGTACTACTAGGTGCAGAAGTGATAATTTTATTAGGTCCAGTCAAAATCTCTTTAGAGTGACTAATGTTGGTATTTTCAGCAGAAGTAGTAATATTTTCTTTAAAACCACATGCAACCCCCCTTTCTTGGTGTGGTGAAAGATTAGGTTCAGAGTCAGTAATAGTGACAAATGGATTTTTATCACTGACTTTCTCTGTAGTACAAATATATGCTTGATTCAAATTGTAAGCTCTGATGTCCTTCTTGAGCTTATTCTGTTTCCTTAAAATTACTGTAGCACGATGTCTATTGACTTTGGCCTCCACACTATTGTATAAAGATGAAAAACTATTGAAACAGTCAAAACTCTTAATTAAATCATCAATCAACTTGATGTCTTCCTTAATTCTGTCTATTTCTTTTTCGTAATGTGTGACCAAAAGTCTCATCATAGTAATTCCCGTCTCATTATACAATTCAATTAAACTGTTACTCAATTCATCACCGGGGGTTACACAGTTCGGAAATTTAGCTGTTCTTAACCCCTGAGGTACAATTTTCCGCCGTATACACTCATTTAAATAATGAACCTCAAGAACAAGTGTGGCGTGCTTAAAGACCAATTTTTCTAAATCATAAATGCATCTTTTACATGAAAAACTGTCATTAAGCAGTTTACTTACAGTAGTTCTGGCTGGAATGTCCACTGTATCAGAAAACGGATTGTCAGTAGCTTTACAAATGTATCCCCAAATGTTGTTTTCAAATGCCAGTTCCACCATTCTCTCATCTCCGTCGCTGCTACCTGGAAGTCCATCAGTAACTGCATTCGCGTCTCCTTCCGGGGTACAGGAAATATTCCTTCCTTAGCAACAGTCGCTGGCATAGAATGGAAAGAATTCGGAGAGCCGCCTGCCCTACCTTGGTGGACACTTGTGCCAATAGAACCAATAGAACCACCATAATTATGTGAGTCAGTTTTTAAACAATCACTTTTTAGACAATCCATCACTATCTTCACAACTATCATAGTTAATTTTTCTTGAAAATCCAACAATATGACCGGCTCTTCAGCCCTCTGGGTAGTGCTGACTGGTACTGGGTATATGGACATTTCCAGTAAATCGTCCTGGGAAGACACCTCCATGGCCATCGCTCAGGTCGTCCACTTAACTTTTAAAATGACAAAATCCAAAAACTGAAACCAAACGAACTTGAAAACTTGTTAAGTCGAAAACCTTCCACAGACCACTATGAGACAGTATTAAATTTTAGCGCTTTCATTCACCTTTATTATTGTGAACTTCTTCAGAAAAGAGGAGACTTCCCAAACTCCTCTTTTTATACAAAAAATCCAGGAAGTGATGTCATTTAATTAAACATTCAACTTTAAAATTTTTTTTGAACCTTAAATATAAACTCATCAAATAATTATAAATGCATGTATAAACATGAAAAAGTGTGTGTATGTATGTATATACATTACAAAAATCTAAGAATAATCATCTACTACTTTTGTATACTATGTTAATTGATGTAATATGTCAAAAAGCTGATCTATAAAAAAAATTTTTTGTTATTCAATAAAATTGAACATTTAAAATGATATGTGTACTTAATCATGTACTAAAAACATCTCGTTAAAATGGCAAATGAACACTTAGCAAAATCTATCTTAGCAACATGACCATCTAACTTCATTTGAGCTTGACCCAAGTCCTAAGGAATCTTACTAACAGAATGACCTCTGAACATAATTTCATATTTACCGATGATCAAAATTAAATGGTGTGGGGCCTCCATATGGTAACATGATTTAATCGCTATCTTCACTTAGGCTTATGTAACAGATGTGTTTTCATACTGATCACATATGACATTCTCATAAAGGCTCACTGCTTGAAAAAATGCTTACTAATATTCCAACCTGATGTAAATCACATATTACCAAATATTCTGTGTGAGCATTTTAAATTCTTATGCTGGTCCTCTAGATATATCAACCCCCTCCACATCTAGGACAAAAAACACTCATTCTGTAAAAAATACAACCTTCAAACATAGGCGCCAGAACCATAGGGTGAGGGGGAGGGAGCACCCCCCCCCCACACACTTTTACAGCTCTGGAGGGAGGAGGACCCAACAGAGCACTCATGTGTTCTTTGCACGCTAATGTGATTTTGAAAACAAAAGTGCACAGAAAAAAATATGCTTTTAAACACAGCTGCTAGAGTCAGAGTCAACCATGGTAAGAAGATGTTTTTATGTGCTCCGTTTAGCTGCTTGTTATGGTGCTCTGCCCTGCTGTTTGGCTGCTTGCTATTGTGCCCTGCCATTTAGCTGTTTGTATGGTGCCCTGCCATTTAGCTGCTTGTAATGATGCCCTGCCATTTAGTTGCTTGTTATGGTGCCCTGCTGTTTAGCTGCTTGTTATAATGACCTGACGCTTAGCTGTTTATAATGGTGCCCTGCCATTTATCTGTCTGTAATGGTGCCTGCTGTTTAGCTGCTTGTAATGGTGCCCTGCTGTTTAGCTGCTTGTTATAATGACCTGATGCTTAGCTGTTTATAATGGTGCCCTGCCATTTAGCTGTCTGCAATGGTGTCCTGCTGTTTAGCTGCTTGTTATGGTGTCCTGCCATTTAGCTGCTTGTTATGGTGCCCTGTCATTTAGCTGCTTGTTATAGTGCCCTGCCATTTAGCTGCTTGTAATGGTGTCCTGCTGTTTAGCTGCTTGCAATGGTGCCCTGCTGTTTATCTGCACTTGTTATGGTGCCCTGTCATTTAGCTGCTTGTTATGGTGCCCTGTCATTTAGCTGCTTGTTATAGTGCCCTGCCGTTTAGCTGCTTCTAATGGTGCCCTGCCATTTAGCTGCTTGTTAGAGTGCCCTGCCATTTAGCTGCTTGTAATGGTGCCCTGCTGTTTATCTGCTTATTATGGTGCCCTGCTGTTTAGCTGCTTGTTATATTGCCCTGTCATTTAGCTGCTTATCATGGTGCCCTGTCATTTAGCTGCTTGTTATAGTGCCCTGCCATTTAGCTGCTTATAATGGTGTCCTGTCATTTAGCTGCTTGTTATGGTGCCCTGCCGTTTAACTGCTTATAATGGTGCCCTGCCATTTAGCTGCTTGTTATGGTGCCCTGCTGTTTAGCTGCTTCTAATGTTGACCTGCTGTTTAGCTGCTTGTAATGGTGCCCTGCTGTTTAGCTGTTTGTTATGGTGCCCTGTCATTTAGCTGCTTGTAATGGTGCCCTGCCGTTTAGTTGCTTGTTATGGTGCCCTGCTATTTAGCTGCTTGTAATGGTGCCTGCCATTTAGCTGCTTGTAATGGTGCTCTGCTGTTTAGCTGCTTGTTATGGTGCCCTGCCGTTTAGCTGCTTGTTATAGTGCCCTGCCATTTAGCTGCTTGTAATGCTGCCCTGCTGTTTATCTGCTTATGATGCCCTGTCGTTTAGCTGCTTGTTATAGTGCCCTGCTGTTTAGCTGCTTATAATGGTGCCCTGTTGTTTAGCTGTTTGTTATGGTGCCCTACCATTTAGCTACTTGTAATGGTGCCTGCCGTTTAGCTGCTTGTAATGGTGCCCTGCTGTTTAGTTGCTTGTTATGGTGCCCTGCCATTTAGCTGCTTATTATAGTGCCCTGCCATTTAGCTGCTTGCAATGATGTCCTGCTGTTTATCTGCTTATGGTGCCCTGTTGTTTAGCTGCCTGTTATAGTGCCCTGCTGTTTAGCTGCTTGTAATGGTGCCCTGCTGTTTATCTGCTTATGGTGCCCTATTGTTTAGCTGCTTGTAATGGTGCCTGCCGTTTAGCTGCTTGTAATGGAGCCCTGCTGTTTAGCTGCTTGCTATGGTGCCCTGCTGTTTAGCTGCTTGTTATAGTACCCTGCCGTTTAGCTGCTTATAATGGTACCCTGTCGTTTAGCTGCTTGTAATGGAGCCCTGCTGTTTAGCTGCTTGTTATAGTGCCCTGCTGTTTAGCTGCTTGTAATGGTGCCCTGCCATTTATCTGCTTATGGTGCCCTGTTGTTTAGCTGCTTGTAATGGTGCCTGCTGTTTAGCTGCTTGTAATGGTGCCCTGCTGTTTAGCTGCTTGTTATAATGACCTGACGCTTAGCTGTTTATAATGGTGCCCTGCCATTTAGCTGTTTGTAATGGTGTCCTGCTGTTTAGCTGCTTGTTATGGTGTCCTGCCATTTAGCTGCTTGTTATGGTGCCCTGCCATTTAGCTGCTTGTAATGGTGCACTGCCGTTTAGCTGCTTGTAATGGAGCCCTGCTGTTTAGCTGCTTGTTATAGTGCCCTGCTGTTTAGCTGCTTGTAATGGTGCCCTGCCATTTATCTGCTTATGGTGCCCTGTTGTTTAGCTGCTTGTAATGGTGCCTGCTGTTTAGCTGCTTGTAATGGTGCCCTGCTGTTTAGCTGCTTGTTATGGTGTCCTGACGCTTAGCTGTTTATAATGGTGCCCTGCCATTTAGCTGTTTGTAATGGTGTCCTGCTGTTTAGCTGCTTGTTATGGTGTCCTGCCATTTAGCTGCTTGTTATGGTGCCCTGCCATTTAGCTGCTTGTAATGGTGCACTGCCGTTTAGCTGCTTGTAATGGTGTCCTGCCGTTTAGCTGCTTGTTATGGTGCCCTGTTGTTTAGCTGCTTGTTATAGTGACCTGAAGTCTAGCTGCTTATAATGGTGCCCTGCCATTTAACTGTTTGTAATGGTGTCCTGCTGTTTAGCTGCTTGTTATGGTGTCCTACCATTTAGCTGCTTGTTATGCTGCCCTGCCATTTAGCTGCTTGTAATGGTGCCCTGTCGTTTAGCTGCTTGTAATGGTGTCCTGCTGTTTAGCTTCTGGTTATGGTGCCCTACCATTCAGCTGCTTGTTATAGTGCTTGCCATTTAGCTGCTTGTTATAGTGCCCTGCTGTTTAGCTGCTTGTTATGGTGCCTGCTATTTAGCTGCCACTACCTGTGACTCCTACTGGTGTGTGAACATTTTGTAGTCTTTGATTTAAGATTTCCCAGTTGGATTGTTTTTATTCTTTTCCTCCTTTTATTGCAGTCCGTTATATTTTAAACTTATTTTATTTAAAATTTGATTTACTTTAATGTTTCAAAAGTTCTTGGTTAGGGACAGTTAGAACAGTTATGTTTTCTGTTCTCTAACGCAAATGGATTAAATCTAGCTGATTTTTGAGAAGAGTTGAGAAGTACTGCTTTTATTTAAGGTAAATAGAACAGAAAAAAGTTTTAATTTTTCGGAGTTTGACTAGAGAAGTATTACTTTTATTTAAGTAGAATAGAAAAATGTTTTAATTTTTGAGAGTTTGTTGCTGTCGTGTGACTATTTTTCCAACACAAGCACTATCTTTGTGATGTGCTTGTAAATTGAGTGGTTTCTGAGTGCCCTTTTGTACTGCATATTTCACTTTGGAAGATCCTGTCACTCTCATCTCATTTACCCACACTAGTGAGCTCTAGAATATTAAACTGTGAAGACCACCCATTCTGACTGTTAAAGCTTCATTTGCTCTCCACCTTTTATATCATTCTGCCTACTTAGTGCATACTGAGATCCTTAGAGTATGAACCAATTTTTCATCCTCCTTTTTTAGAAGCTGCAACATCTGAGGCAGAAATACTCATAAACGGAAAGCCTATAAACAATCTCGCAGGAATCAACTGGGATGAGTGCTTCTGTTTTGTTGTGATAAGAAAAAAGCAGAGGGACATTATTTCCTAGTCTTCCTCTCACCCTCCTATGCCTTCAAACTTCTTGCCTGTATAGAAGGTCGGATCTATGAATATAACAGACGACATACAGCATGTTAGAATTTGGAAACCGCAAAACAGTTATGAGAAGCTTATGTTATCTTATCACATAAACAGACAAAATGTATATCTAACCAACCTCAAATTCTTATGGACTGAAATGAAGTCAATCCTTGCAAAAAAGAGCTGCTTCACAGACTATATGACCTTCTCTCTCAGTATCAGCCAATGTATAAGAAGACATGTTTACCTTACCTCCCACAATTCCTCCTCACTCCCTTCAGGTACAAATTATGGACTTCAACCAGTTTTCACAGTTTTAAATTAGAATAATCTCTGCTAGAACAACTTCCAATTTAACATGGTAAACTTCTTTACGTAGGTTACTGACCCAATGGATGAAAGAAAATTAGTACAAACTGCATATCCAGACCTTGCAAATGTGTTTAACCCCATCCCATACTCATGTATAGTTGATAAACTCATCCTAAATGTAACTCCCTATGTAACTCATTGGGTAGCAAAACTGCCTCACTAATTGAATCCAAGAAATTAAGGTGGATGGCTCTACCTTCTTCAAATGACTTGTCACTAGTAGTGCATCCCAGAGTTCAGTTGATCGGCCACCCTTGCTTGGCATTTACCTATTTGACGTTATAGCTAATGTTAGGGATTTATGGCTAACCAGGTTTGCAGATGACTGTAAACTTGGTGCCATCATAAACTCTCCAGAAGACACCAAGATCCTTTAACAGAATCCCAAACAAATAGCTGGGATCAAAATCATGCCCTAAAACTAAACGTTGTACCCTCCAGCAAGCATGAAGTCCCATGTAACTATCATATCTACACTGAAATTGATTCAGTAGTTAGGAACTTGGAAACCTATGTTGACAATGAACAGTCATTTGATCACAATGTATCCATCCCTGTAAGACAGCCCTTCTTCATTGTGCAGTTTATTAGTAAGGGGATGGCTGTCAGGTCTAGGGTTATCATCATTGCATTGTATTTGGCACTTATTAGGCTGGCCATCGGGTATAATGCCTCCTGCAGTATGTACCTGTCCAAACTCTTAGCATAACTTGATTGACCACACTGCTTTTCTTACCAATAAAATCAAAGGCTTAAATAATGAAAGCTACACATACCATCTCAAAGCCCTGCTCCTCTTCTTGTTTAAGTTTTTTTTTTTTTTTGGGATAAACTCTTGGCTAGGCTTGTAAGGGCCCCATAGCCATTAGCCTAGTAACCTCCTATGATCCTATGATCCTATGGTATCTTACAGGCTACTGAGGGACAGTCTTTGCCTTACAGAGTCTCAACTGACCCCATTCTTTTAGACCTGCTGCACATCTAAAAGTCCAGTGGTGGCAAAAACACCCTCTGCTACATAAATATAAAATTATGGAGCGATAGATAATGTATCACAGAGAATATAACATTTCTGGAATTGTCTTCCTCTCCACATAAAGCAAATTGTTTTACTCTATTTCTCTCTTCAAGTGTAAACCAGATGAATGGATGGGATACCACAAATTCACACTTGGTTTAGCACCTTTGTCCCTTATGAACAGGTAGGAACATGTAAATAGCTGAGCTCTGGGCTATTCATACTTACAAATGCAAGAACTTTGTGTTACTTGCACTTATAATACAAGGGCTATAAACTTCTTGGGAATGCATGTCTAGGCCTCAAAAAGATCCTAATGGATCAATAGCCTAGTAAGTACTTTTAAATCTGTAAGATATGGTTGGACCATTAGATGGCTCCACCACCAGATCATTTGCTGTCTAGACCAGAAGAAACAATAAATTGAAAGTATGACCCAATCTATGGGCTGCTGAGACATTACCTGAGCAAAAACAAATGTATTATTTATTTATTTATTTATTTATTTTACATTTGTTGACGGGGATAGTTAGACTGGAAATATGTCCATTTTCAGCGGAAGCCCGGGGAGAAAAGCTCCAGATAACACAGATAGAACATAACAGATATGAGTCAAACATATTTACAAAGTCATCTAGTAGGTACTCACAATATACACAGTGTGTAATAGTGTACAAAAACAGCAGGTTGCAGCAAGCTATTATGAGCAAGAGATGCGTACAATATTAATTTAAATAAGGCATTGAATAAGTAGTGATTAATCAGGGTTAGTACAGGGCAATGCCAGTGCTCTTTAAAATACTAAGCCACAAAAGAGTACAAACCACTCCTCAAAAAGAAAAAATGATGGAAACAACTCTCCTCGACCAAGGAACACTGTAAAAAGTCACCAGCCAAGGATATAATAAAAGCTTAAATCGAAGGTTTAATGCTTAAGCTACTACAAACTTTTCGTCAGTGTAAATATGCCAACTTCTTCAGAAAAAATGGAAACAACGTCACCATGTAGTAGCTTTAGCATTAAACCTTCGATTTAAGCTTTTATTATATCCTTGGCTGATGACTTTTTACAGTGTTCCTTGGTCGAGGAGAGTTGTTTCGATCATTTTTTCTTTCTCTTTAAAATACTGTTTGAGGCCTTTTTTAAAGAGACTTAAAGAAGGTTCGAGGGTAAGGTTAGATGGAAGTGAATTCCAAGTTTTACTAACAACGTTGGCAAACAGGGAGTCGCCAGCTGAGTTAATGACTTTGTGGGTTTGGACCAATAGTTTTTTGGATGATCGTAGTTGCCTTCAATTACTATATGGCTTTATGATATCTTTGAGTGCCGGAGTATTTTCAGGGTGGTGCAGAATTTTGTGTGCTGCTATAAGCTGATTAAACAGAAGTAGGCTAGGCAGTTCTAGCCATCCGAGAAGACTGAGGTTTTGACAGTGATGTGTCCTTTATGTTGAGCCTATGGCAAATGTGGCAATATGGTTGTAACAGTGAGAGAGCTTACTAAGTTCAGTTTTGCTCAAATTGGAGAGTATGGGGGAGGCATATAGAAGGGTAGAGAGTAGGTGTGAGTGGGCGATTGCAGTCTTAGCTAACGGAGTTAGAAAAGGTTTGCTTCTATATAATGAGCCAAGCTTCTTATTAATGTTTTTTATAGTTTTATTGATATGCAGATGGAATTTGTGATTATTGTCCAATATTACTCCTAAAAGCTTAGTATAGTCATCTGGAGAGATAGAGGTACCGTTATAGGATGTTATGGAGAAGGAAAATGGGGTGGATCTACTGGTGGGGGTAAAGAGGAGCAGTTTAGTTTTGAAATCCTTTCATTATACAATCTTCACCCAGAGGTTAAAGTCACCAAGCACAAACAATGAAGGTTAGGAAGATGTTGATTTACTGCTCATAGGCATGAATCAGTTCATGTTTTTTGGATTATTTTCTACACATGGGTGGCAGTGTAAATGTTGTCCCAAACATCATGCACACAACGACAACAATGTAGCATGAAAGGAAATGACACAATTAAATTCACACAATGAAATAAACAAAAGAAAACTTTCAACTGTGAACTGGTTAAAAATGGTGAATCAAAAAACAACATTGTTATGAGAGGGCAACTCCCTGTGCCCTTCACCCTTACTTAAACATATTAACTCCATGGATGCATAACTATAGGGAAATAGAGATAATCTGTATGGTAAAAACACATAACTACCAAAATTCAGTCAGTTTCTGATACTCGCTTTGTCCATTTCATGATCATAAAGAAGCCAAACCACACACCATACCAAATCAATTTTATTTTTTGACAAATAAGACATGACAATAGTGACTTTCAAATAAACAATCAGTGTTAGCAGCTGTTGTATTCACTGCTTAAAAGCAAAACAAAACAAAACAAAATGAAAACAACTGTACTAAGGGTAGACCATACCTACTAAACCTTGTTGTCTTCTGTAGGAAAGTTACATGGTCACATCTGAAGACAGATATGAGGACATAAGGTTGTTATGAACCTAGTAATCTGTTTTAGATGAAGAACTCATGAACAGATCAAACTGTGTAAAATTAAAGAAGGCACAGAAAGGAGGAGGCCAGAAGGAATGACTAGAGGCTAGAACCACTGTTAGCAGCACAATGTTATGGTTAGTAATGATGGAAACAGTGAGAAGGGTGCAAGTAAATGGCCGAGAAGGTAAGAAAAGAGAGCAGAAAGTGAAACAGAAAGAAATAACAGTCATGAGAATTTTCTAGGGGAATGTTAATGATTCTTTTCAAGATATTCATTAGCATAACCAGTGTGAAAAGCATGGTGCATAGGGAAATCACACCTGCAGCAAACAAGATGAAAGTTTTTATAGGGAAATCAAAGACTGTTTGAACAGCAACTAGATGGAATGGCTGACAAGAGCATATGACATTAAAAGAATAAAAAAGGCTGGAGCATTATTACAAAGACAGAAAATATGCCATGGATACTAGACTATCAAAGCATTAAAAGAAACTGAAACAGACTCTGGCATCACTGCTCCTATCAAAGTAGTTGACAGTCATAATGCCAGTTAACTCAAAGCTATAGACTAATACTCTCATGGGTAGGGGTGTAAAAGACAGTTTGAATCAGAGACGGATGAATCAGTATTTGCTTGGTTTCAAAAATACAAATAGACATAACAATACTGGGTAATATGCTAAATGAGTGAAGATGGAAAGTGTTGCTCAACGTAACATTTTTTGTTGATGTGTCATTAACTTAGATGGTCTCAATCTCATTCATAATGAAAAGAACAATAACAGTCTTTCTCCTTTAATTTGATGCTGACTGGCAGTAATGCAATGCTTTCAGTTTCTTTGATTATTACTAAACAACAAAAATGTTGTGCTCTACAACTTGGGTCACATGCTGTGCTGTAACATAATTTTAATTCAGGATTAACAGCAAAGCAACTTTAGACTGTTTATGTTTTACAGTAACACATTTAAAGTCATTGTATGTAGTTATACGTCATTAAAATGTACAATTTTGTACAGATCTTAACTCACTTGCTTACTTTTACATTCTAGTATGTTTCTTATTTTTCTCTGGTACATTATGAGGCAGCCCAAAAAATCTATTTTTAATACTGAAATGGATATTGCTCTTTAAAATTATTGTAATATTCTTTGGATTTTAAAAGAAAGCTTTAACTGTGACACAACAGAAAATTTCAGCTGCTACAGAGTTAAAGGACTCCATCCTCCACACCTGCATAGCAACCAAAGGTCAGAGAATGGGTCAGAAATTGACAGTGAGGCTGAATGATGTAATTAATGGTGATGTCACATTGTGGGCGCTAAGGGCTGTCTTTTTTCCCCTAAATAACAAGTGGGAGATGTGAGTGGGGTTATGACATCAGTACTTCCTGTCTGATTATCTCTTATTCACTGTGTGCTAATGAGCTTGACCTCCGACCCTTCACATTAATTTACATATCTTCTTCAGCCTGGCACTGAGGGAATCTGCCTGGGAATAGTGGCAGTGTTATCTGGCATAGTGAAGGCTTTTCTTTAGACATAGTATCATAACAGAGTACAGCTGGTAAGAATGGAAGAAAGCCAGCCTCATTAGTATAAAGCCAGGGGCAAGCACATCCCAGTGTTATACCAGCAGTTAAAGGATTTGTTTTATTAACTATTTAATTACAAGTTTGTTCAAAAGCATATGAAAAAAATACTGCCTTAGAACACAATGTAATTTTAAGTCTCTTTAACATAGGTTTTCTGAAATTAAAAGCTTTAATATTTTTGATTGACATATTGTCTGCTATCCCCTTCATAGTACCCATTCTCACAGTTTTTCTTTTTTTTTTCTTTTTTTCTTTATTAGGTCATGCAGCCAAGTAAGGCATCATATTTTATATGAACAACATTGTTATCATTTTAAATATTTTTAGTACATAAAGCATAATGTACACTAAAGAAGCATATGGACTTGTATTGTCATGCTGTTACAACCTACATCTTTTGGCTTATTAAAGTTATTACTGAAAAAAAAAGAAAATACTAACTTCTATTTGATAATGCAACACTTGAACATGCTTAAAGCTTAAAAGAGGAGCTATTTAATGGAAAATTAATGAGACAATTTTTATTTATTTATTTATTTATTTACCAGGAATGTCCGGCTGAGCCAAAAAGGCACATTTTCAGTGGAGGCCCAGTGAGAAAAGCTCCAGACTAATAGAACTACCACAAATATACAAAAGTTTACAAGAATAAGCAAGGCAGATAATGTTAACAATAGTGAGATATGTAAGCAACAAATCTGAAATAAGACACGAGATATAATGTTAACAATAGTGAGAAACAGTTGGCACAATTTTAAAATAGCAACATTGTGTTATTGTAATAAAACATATAAGCAAACATTATATGGGGAAAAAATTAGAATATAACATGAAAGGGTACATGATGTCTGGTATATATGTTTGAGAGTGCATGTTTAGTGAGTCTGAAAGTATAAGATGTAACAGGAGTTAGCAAAGAGCAGGTGTCATGAGTGCGGTAGTGTTAAGAAGTGGTCAGAGAATAGATTTGGAAGTATAGGAGAGTTTTATTTGGCTGCAGTGATAGATTCAGCCTGCATTGGTACAAGGGCAGAGCCAGTTGTTGTTGATGTGTTCCTTTAGAATGTGTTTGAAGTTATATGAGTCTGCAGTGGTTAGAATTGCTTATGGTAAGGAATTCCACAGTATAGGTATTTGGTAAAAGAAGAGAGAATTTCTGAAGTTATTATTGGATTTGGTTACTTTCAGTAGATTCTTGTTGGAGGACCTTACTGCTTGTGGGCAGGAATAGGATTGTAGTAGGTTTTTAAGTACAGGGCAGCTTGTAGGATGGTGAAGGATGAAGTGAGTGACAGTTAATTGGCTAAAGGTAAGTAGGTTTGGAAGTTCAAGCCATTTTAGGTTGAGGAGGGCGGTACAGTGGTGTGATCTGAATGGGAGGTTAGATGCGAATTTTGCAATCTTATTGTAACAGAATTTGAATTTATTTAAGTAAGTTTTTCTAAGGTTTGTGAAAAGTGAGAATGCATAGAGTAGAGTAGAAAGAAGGTGAGTTCAGGCTATGGTCTTTGTAGTGGAGTCGGTCAGGTAGAGTTTAATTCTATAGTGGAAGCCAAGCTTGATGGGCACTTTTTTGATAGTGGTGGCTAGGTGATTGTCGAATCTGAAGTGATTATCTATAATCACCCCCAGGAGTTTGGTGTGGGCCACAGGTTCAATGGTGGCATTATTATTAGAAGAAATGGTGAGAGGGGATAGGTGGTCAGGTAGTTTATTACTTGTAAATAGCATACATTTTCTTTTGTTTTGTTGGGATTAAGAATGAATAGAAAGACCATAAGGTAGTTTTCAATGTCATTAAAGGCATGTTGGGTTATTTGCTGTAGTTCAGGCAGGGAGGGGACTGAACATACAAGGGTGGAATTGTCTGCATATTGTATGATGGTGGCATTTTGAGTAGCAGAGGAGAGTTTGTTTGTGAAGATAGAGAAGAGTAATGGTCCAAGTATTGATCCTTGAGGTACACCAATGGAGACAGGTAAGAGAACAAAGATAATTATTTTTGCCATTTTACTGCTTGTTAATCAGATAAATAGCTATGAAACTAAGAAAGTGTGGAGTAGGTTAGGTTTAGGGATGCTAGCTTATTCAGAAGTTTCTGATGAAAGACAGTTTCAAAGGCTTTTGACATGTCTAAGAAAATGGAGGAGACTTGGAGGCCAGAGTTTTTGAAGTGGGTAATAGAATTAACAAAACTGACGAGTGTCATTGTGGTGCTGTGCTTTGGCCTAAATCCATGCTGTGATGGTGATAGGAGGTTGTTGTCTAGTAGGTATTGAAGTAACTGAGTATGTATGCATTTTTCCAGGATTTTTGCACAGGGGGCGAGTATGTCTATTGGTCCGAAGTTATTGAGTTCTGTTGATGAGCCACCATTATGTAGAGGGATTATGTGTGAGATTATCCATAGTTTAGGGATGTAATACTCTATGATGGATCCATTGATTAGAATATAGATTGGGAATGTGATGACATCAGAAGCTAACTTGAGGAATTTTTTTGGGAGTTGGTCTACAGTGAGAGAAGAAGGTTTGAAGTAGTTTTCTAATAATGTTAGTTGGAATAGGTTTCAAAGAGAATGCATTAACTCATTCACTCCAATGGAGCCCAGGAAGTTTGCACTGTAGCATCCAGTGGGCGGAGCCTAAGCATTTTGATAGAATGAAATTATGTGATCACATTTCAAACAAATGTCATATAACTGGAACCACATGGATTATGAAAGAAGCATAAATGGCAAACTCTTCAGCATAAACTATTTTTTCTATTGGTAGTATTCTTTAGGTTCTAGGTCTTAAACAGAATTTTATAAGTCACGGTAAACACAGTAAATATTACATATATAATATTTTGTAAACAGCTTAAAATATCTCAGCAACCACTCAAGATATGCACATACTGTCAGCAGCATTTTATTCATCTAGCTGAGAGCTTTCATATGAGACTAAAGAGTTCTGTCAGTGTTACTTGGTTGTTGAGATATTTAGAAAAATGTGAACATTATATCTATATAAATTAATAATCACAAAAAACAGTTTACTCCCCAGATTTAATAAACTCCATGTAGGAATAGTGTAATCCTTACATGGAGTGAACAGTGTCCATGTCTGCGACTCCCCCTCAGCAGCGCACTTTGCATATTCATGAAGGCGCGCTACTGAGAGGAAGCCATGTACATGGTTACTGAATCAGTGCTGGGGGGTGTGTTACAGTGCTCAGAGATGTGTGACACACCCCCTGCACTGGCAAAGTGCCATACGGCACTTAAAAGATTAAAGTAAAGTGTCCTTGGACACTTACTTATATTTATGGACATGTACTTCACACAGGGGGTGTGTTACAGTGTCTGTAACACACCCCCTGGACTGTCAAAGTGCTGTTCAGCACTAAAATATTAAATTGTAACAGTGTCCTGGCTGGTATGCAAAATAAATATGTATGGGGTGTGTTACGGTGTCTGTAACACACCCCCTGTAATGTCTGAGTGCCGTATGGCAGTGCAATTAAATGTGTAAATGTCATTTTGTCCATGTGTAGGTTCTTTTTTTTGTTTGTTTTGTGTTTGCATGACACAGCATGGTGCTTAGCAATAAGCACATGCCTGACAGCTAAAAATAGAAACCAGATGCTTTTAATTTTTGCCCAAACTGTCATGTTTAAGCATAGCTGAGCTGGTTTGGGTGGTGTGGCACATTGCTCAGCAATGCTTAAACGTAATGGAAATCTATATAGAAATGTATAGCTAAAAATTTCACATCTGTGTTAGCTGAATGGTTAGAGTCCTGATCTTGAATACAGTAGGTGCACGGTTGGAATACAGAGACAGACTATTCAGCTTTTTTATGTGATAGCAATATTTTATACAGTATTATTTACTTTTATTGATGTATTTAGTGAAATTTGTCAACTGGGTTAGTCCAGCTGATCCACAAGCTCATTTTCATTGGAGTCTCATGAAGCAAAGCTCCAGCTATACACAAGTGTCCAATGCATGACAGTCACACTCCAAGATAACATAATTAAAATACATAAGGTTAGGGGATAGAAAGTAAAAAGCATACATAATAATAAAAGCATCCCTTATGAAGAATGACTTTCAATATTTTTTTTTCATTTGTAAAATATGTAGTTTGCCCATAGCTAAGCTCCACTAAGCACTGCTCAGCCAAGCCAAGCAATACTTAAGCAGTCCCAGTCTAAGCAGTCCTCAGCTCAGCTAAGTGGGTTTGTGCACCACTAAGCGTTGCACTGTACAGCTAAGCTTATCGTATTTACACACTGCTAAGCTTCACTTAGCATTTTTAGAAATGGTCCAATGGTGGCAAAATAGCCTTTTTTAAGCTGCACAGGTGAGAATACAGCCAGAACCTGTTGGAGTTTTATCACTGCAGGAGCTATGGCTGGAGTCAGAGATGGAGTGCATTGTCAGGCACAGCGCTGGGGCATGTTGGAGTCCAGGGTCATGGTTGGACTCCTAGTGAAAGACCATGATGCCAGATTGCTGCAGGGCCAGTACAAGGGCTCTGAATAGAAGTCTGAGGCCTGGGAGCATCTGGCACATTACCTCACCAATGCCACTGGAATCCCCCACACTGGTGAGCAGGTGCATCATCATTATGATGACCTGGAGCAAAGGACGGGAGATCTTGGCCCAATGGATCCAACTGGTGATTTATCAAATTGTAGTATGAATATCTGATAGACAGGTATGCATAATGGTGTGTTTTCTCCCCACAGCTGCAGACGAGAGGGCTCGCCACTTAGAGGCTTATGCATGGCACCTAGCAAGGATGTGCCAACAGTGTGGTCAGTGCAGATCCATCTTGCAATATATAGTACAATAAATATGAAAGAATACATTGTGTACTGCCAGTAGGTATAGTGCCTTCTGAGTGTACTGCAATAAATGTGTTGTTAGATCCACATTGATATAAGTGAGTAATGCCAGGTACTGTACAATACAGATGAAGGCATCAATTATGCTACTATTGATGCAAAAAAAGGTAATACTGTGTAATAGTGTGTAAGAATAACATAAGTGTATACTATATTAATATGAAGGATCTTGTAATAAAGTACACCATGACTGAACTGTGAAGGTAATAAATGATATTCATTCATCATTGACAGGATATCCAGTACAACCGCAGTCAGGATTTTGAATGTAATAAACCACTGTGTAATGTTACCCTCAATAAAGTGCTTTCCCCCAAGTGTTGTGTTTATTCTGGTCTGTTGTTGAAGAAATCCAGTTGTACAGCTGGTCCACAGCAAATATGGCTATGACACCATGAAGTGACTAGAGTTTGGCTAATAAAGAACTGTTATGCTAAAATGTAGATGTGGAGCAGTACAAGAGAGAATGCAATTTGATATATGTTCTGCACTAAGATCTGAACCGTGATAGTAATGTGTAATATATTTATTTATTTATTTATGTATTTATTTACAGTTTGTTTGCCAGGATGGTCCATTGAGCCATGAGGAGCCCATTTTCAATGGAGTCCCGGGGAGAAAAGCTCCAGAAAAATACAAATTACAAATTATAAAATTACAAGATATAAAGAATTACAAAATTACAATATGAGAGTTTGAAAATGCAAGGTAGTAACAGTTGCAGTAAATTGACATTTGAATTAACAAAATAGAACAAATTAGGATTTATTTGCAAAATGTGCTAATTCTTAGAGTTTATTATTTGGAATTGTAATGCTAAGGAGGTTACTAGTAGATGTATTGGCTATAGAGAGAGCTATAGTTGAGGAAGTTATGTAGGATGTATTATAGTGTGTTTCCCTCAGGACTGTCTTGTATTAACCTTTGCATTTCAGCTATATGTATTCCTGAATGTAGGTACACCGAGGCAAGTATGAGACTGTAATAGCTCTACACTGCAAATGTACCATGTATATTCTCATCCACTAGGGGCTGAATGTGTACACCTTCATTCCAACAATTAATACACACTTCCCCTACTATCTCTGTCAGGCATGAATTTCATGCATGTATGTTCACCTGTCACTACAGTCTTCTGTGACACTCTACCTATATTACCAGGTCAGACTTTGTAACCAAATGAGCTTTAGGGACAAATCAGTCAACCAGCACACAGCAGTGGCTCAGTAGCTCAGTGTGCAAACAAATAGATATGTTGTTCATTTTTGCACACACACACCATGGTTTGAATCCAGGGACTGGTATTAAGATGTATTTATAGTAACAGACAATTAGTCTTGACTATTTGTAGAAGCTTTCATGCAGTGTTAACAGATATTTTCTCTACAGGGCTTACAGGTAAAGAAATGTTTGTAGTAGCTGTATGAAGGGTATACTAATAAACTGTGTCCAGATGTACTAGTGTGTAAACAGCAGTGCTCAGCAAGTTGATAACACTCCATTAAATAAAATGTCAGACAGTACAGTAGTATTCCAACTGAATTAGACAAATTAAATGTTCCACTGTTGGTACAACTATACGCCTGGTGTGTCTGTGAATGTGTACCGATAGTCCAACCCCATTTCTACAAATGACAGCAGGATAGGTATATACACCATGCACGGTGGCTGATGCATGTCTCACAAGTGTCACACTGTCACGGCTAGTGATCACTGCTGCCATTAACCTTGGACACAGATATGACTCCACTTGAACTATGCCAGTAGCGCAAGCACACAACATCAGTGCAGGGTACATCTTGTTAGTCATATATGTTAGCCTGATATGTACAAGTTCCCTGTAGTTATATACCTATAGTTCTTACAGCTTGGCCCATAACCATTCCATGTCAACAGCTTGAGAGGTATGTATGTGCTCACAGAAGCTTTGGGGTACATGTAGATGTAAAGTAAGGGCATACCTAAAGAGTGTTGATCAGTGCTGTTGTGAAAAATATAGCCTATTCAGTTGGTAATGGAATGTTTTTCTCTTCCCCCACCTCTTATCTGCATCACAAATTATTATTGTTATACTATGGATATGTTTTCATTTACACATATATTGTTCTCAAAACCTAATGTTGGGCCTTTTGTTGTATTATTGGTTATATATTTCAGTGGTTGCATACTAACATACCTTGTTAAAATTCCACCATGTTTGGCCTTTTGCCATAACTGTTACTGGTATGCTGTTACAATAATAACTGTTATCCCATTGATGCCTGTGTTCTGTATGCTATGCAGTTTTATAGTTCTGGGTTAATTGGAACACCCATGCATGCTCTTATAACTAACATTGAAATGTTTTGTTCATGACTAACCAATACACTTTGACAATCCTCAACACCATAGCACATTTGGGTAGGCCAATCCCAGTGGATCCACCTGTCCTGCCTCATTGGGCCATGGCACTGGGTTCCAGCATGTCTGAGACCCAACCTGGAGCTGCCTCCTCCACTGGTCCTGACTCACTCTCAGGTAGAACCATCTCAGGGGGTGGGACCCATCCACCCCAGGGCAGAGGCACAGAGAGGACCCTGTCACCCAACACCAGTTTCCAGGGATTGTGCACAGGGTTATGTATCAGGATTTGGATAACCGGTTGCACCAGATCAAGGGCAGACTGGTGCAAAGCAAGGGGCAGGCTGGCCCTGGTACCCAGCCCCCAGCACAGCCACCTTCGGGGCTGTGAAGGAGCAGCGGTGACTGCCCATGAGTGGGGACCTCAGTCCCACTGTTTCCATCTGGGGTCATTTGGTCCCCTGATTCCCAACCACTCCCCCCATCCAAGGTGTTTACCCCCCTCATGTGTCATACACCGCCTCTGTCCGCTGTCATGCCTGTCTGCAAATGCAACCTCTCCTACCCAACTTACCTCCCTAAACATACCTACAACCCTTCCCCAACATCTCACTCTCACCTTAAAAAAAAAAGGGGCATATGTCCCAAAAAACAATTTTGTCCCATACATAGCTCTACATTTTGCCCCCAATTACACTACTATGAATCAATCATCCCAAAAATGAATCAACAAACTTATGTCACCCACACCCCTCCCTATGGGATGTGAGATTCCAAATACCAAATTGTCCACAACATGCACAGCTGTTGCTGTAGAAGAAATGGATAGCTATGGTCCTTTCCTACACCTGTCCTGCACATTCCTACTTGCCTTTCATATGGTTTTTCTCCCTGCTTGCCCCTATTTCACCACTTTCCTATCACCCCTTTTTTCTTTTCTTCTTTTGTAAATAGCGTGGGTTTAAGCAGGGATAAGTGGCTCAAAGTGAAGCTACGTGGACCTAAGTTCCCCTTGGCTTCATGGCACATTGGACAAACCCACTTAAAACTGCTTAAATCTGATTTAATCACTTTATCTGATTCTGACACTGTTCTGCGGATCAATAAAATAACCAGCCCTGCAAGTCTTAAACCCAGGACCCTGTGATTAACAGCATGGTGCATTAACCCACTAGGCCAACTCAGTTTTTTAATTTCTCCAAATCTTGATGGGAATAGACCCCCCCCATTCTTAAGTCAAAGTACGATTAAAGTTCATGAAATTAGTATTGTTTCAATCTTTGATGTCAGCCAGAAGTGCTTTTTGCAGCACTAGCAATGTGCCCAGTAATGACTCCTTCTGCAATTTGTATGGGGTTACATGGATTGGTAACATATCTAAATACAATTGTAATTTTTTTTTTATAAGACCCATTGCTCCAACTACTATTGGAACTGTCTGGTTATCTTTCTTATACATTGTTCTCATTTCTGCGTGCAGATCCTGATATTTTATGACTTTGTATCTCTCTATACACAAGGCACTGTAGTCACTGGGTGTAACAATTTCCATGATCAATGCTAATTTTGTCTTCTTTTGTTGGACCACTGTATCCGTTTTTTTACCATCTATCTTTTAAACTGTTGGCAATGGGTGATCCCATGTGATATAAACTTCATCGTTTTCTATGATGCTTTGTGGGTCATGTCTCCAGTGTTTTTCAGCCACTTCAATACCATAATGTTTGCATAATCCCCGTGTGCAACAGTCTTACCATAGTATTATGCCTTTCAGTATACAGTCCTTCTGCCATTAGTATGTCACACCCAGCAATGAGGTGTGCAACAGTTTCCAATTCGGTTTTACAAAACCTACATTTGTCTGTTTCTCCCACATGTTCAATGGACTTTGTAAACCAGTGTGCGTGTGTGTGTGTGTGTGTGTGTGTGTGTGTGTGTGTGTAACCCACTATTTTAGGCTGTCACTATTAACCTTTCATCTCTTGATTTGAATTTGCCTCTCCTTAGCCATTCCTGTGCTTGTTCCAGATCAACATGAGGTTCTTCCATAAGTTTTCTATACTTGCAACTGTATTTATGCTTTTTCCACATTACTTGCCTTCTCATCTGGTCCCTCCCCTTATATTCTTTCTCAATATTATATTTTTTATCTCAGCTCTGGGGAATTACTTGTGTTTTTGTAAATATATCATGCAGTACTGTGATACACCCTTAACAATTATTGAACCCAAACCCCTCTGACCTACAGTTCAGTGCAATACACCACTAGGCCATCTCAGCTCTTGAGCAATGCTGGTATTTCTTTGTAAATATATCATGCAGTACAGTGATGTAACATTAGGAAAAAATACACCACTGCCAAATATTGGACCCAGGACCCTCTAAACTACAGTGCAATACACCACTAGGCCAACTCAGCTCTGGAAATTTACTGGTGATGTTACAAAGATATCCTGATTACCAGTGACACTACTACACATAATGTGATAAATGACAGCATACATGGGCCTGTGATGCAGACACCAAACCAGTACATAGACAAAGAAATGTAGATGGATTGATGGGAGGCCTACAATATCAGGTAGAGCTGACAACTACACAGACTGTTGCAGAATGTCCACAGTTGTGTCATCTATTTATGGCATGCTGTAATCAAAGGTATTCTGTGTGCTGAAGTACTGGCAAGGCAGTGCAGTTTGATTTTACAAAAGCATGACAGACAGGTCAGTGTCACACTTCATAGCCATCCAAATGCACATGTTCATGCTAATCCTGTATCACTGTATACATGCACATAAGTCTTGCAACTACACCTCCCATAATAATGACTCAGTAGCTCTATCTGTTACTTTCCTAGTATGTCTGACATCTGGACACCCACAGTTCAGGCCCACAGTCCAGGCTGTTGCATGGCAACTACATGCTTGTCAATACAACATAGAAATAACTGAGCCATGCAATGTTCAGCAAACCTGGTTGCTGCTACCACAGTCATTAATACCCACAGTAGCATGTCAAAGGCCTGGAGGGTGGGACACATTTCATAAATATCAATAGGTGTCCTAAATGTCCCCACCACTCTCTGGATGGTACTACTATTTAACATATGTACCACAGGCCCATGCCTCACCTGAACTGTTATGGGTACCCTTACCATGACCATGCTGTGACACAAGAGCTGACACTGCTCCATCACTGACATATACAGCTTGCTGTCCCCAATGTCTTCACAATCCCCAGTATGACTCCTGGCCAGAATGCAGCAGCTGCAGCCTGCTACACATGCAGCAATATGTTCAGCTACCCGCTACAGACCTACCATACCTCCCAAACACCTAGAACAGGGCATCTACACAACACCCATACATAAAGGGTTGGGGGGATGTTTAGGTGACAAGGACATGTGTCACAGTCTCCTTCTAGAAACATACACAGCTGATAGCATCAACTGCAGCAGCATGCACATTCAGATAAAAATGATGTATGACACTCACATCTGCCTGTCTCCTTACTGATCCCAACACACATTGTCAAACAGTAACCTGCCACAGAATCAGAAAATCTGTTGACAATAGCCAAACATAGCATTCAAAACTGTGGACATACCACATCAATACAAACAGTGAACAGTATTTCTACCTACCCTCTGTGATGCTGCAGCTCCCACACCTCGATAATGTCCTCCTCACAGTCTAGGAAAAGGGCCAAAGCCTACACGAAGGTCTTAATTATAGCATTGTGTTCCCATGGCATTGGCTAATGGCAATCCAATACAGCTATTCTGCATGCTATTAGCAAATGTGAGTCACAGGTTGGTGCACAGGCAATCACCTGTTCATGAGCATTGCCTACAAAAGGCAAGTTGCTGCCTTTGGTAAAGAGATCTGTCACTTCCTTCATGAAGACAGACTGTGATTTCCAAGAAAAAATACCACTGGATTTCTGCTCACAAAGGAGTACAGCACTATACCACGTATGTCATAGAGTTAACCATGTAATGTAATGCAGATGGGGGGATGCAGTCATGGGAAATAGGAATGTCAGCAGTCGGTCTGAACAACATATCGTGGAATGACATGTTGCTGTTAATCTGCTATCCAGCACCTACAGTCTTGCCTTTTGGCTCTGTCTGCAGTGAAATAGATCACAGCTCTGCCCCCTGAGTTCCCCCAGCAATGGTCAGCCCACGTAGAAATGCTACTGGATTGTCTGTTGTACAATAGTGACAGTAACTACTGGTGGATACAGCTGGCATATCATATCATGTAGTGTCATGAGCCCCTCTCAGTCTGTGAATGTCATACAGGGTTAGTTCAAAGATTCCCCAGGTGTTCCTGACTGTTCCTGATGTAGTCTGGCTAGCTCACTGTGTACTCCAAACCTATATCTCATTGCCTGATAGCCATGGCTAGCATACATGGTGACCCCCTGCAGCAGGACAGCAGGTTATAGGTAGTAGTAGTGGGGGGGACACAGGCTTTGTCTCAGCAACAGTGTGTACATATTGACCATACAATGTCAGGGAATGAATACAGTACCAGATATTAATGTACCATTACTGTGTTCCGAGGGATCAGGCATGTCACAGACACATTCCCCACACCCTGGGGACACCCACTACATGTTGTCCAACTGGTTTCCAGACATCCACATTTGTCTGGCATGGGGTCCACATATATCAGACACATGTACACATTCTGCAAACATCTGGGTACTGCAGATGTTGGACATCTACAAGGAGGAAACCCTACACCACATACACACTGCTGTCACTTATTGTGTAGCACAGATGTTGCTGGAATGTCCACATGCACTTGTAGTACCACTCATGTATTTGTCGGATGTTGGCTGTATGACATGGTACTGTAATGTTGCCCATGGGCGACACACCACAGTCGGTGGCAGCGATAGGTGTGGACACATAACAACAGTCTGTCACAGCAGACAGACCATAACTGCTATACCTAGGACCATACGAAGCTACTAGACTATGGGCCCTGAGCCCCATAAGCCTAGCCCAGATGTTAACCCATGTGTATGCAAGGTAGCACCTGATGCCCCAGTCCAACAGGGACACAGGTGGTATCCCAAGGGTGGATGTGCAGTTAACCATCCAGTTATCCAGGTTCTGTCTCCAAAGGTGTAAATAGCTACCCTGTCTTATGTGGACAGTGTGACCATGCCTCAGCAGGGTGAGTGTGTGGGACACACATCAGAGCCACCAAGAAGATGAGTTTATGTCACACACCAGGTTGAGGGCATGTGTGTGTGTGTGTGTGTGTTAATAGAGTGGAGCTTCAGTTGCAGTTGTGCAGCAGTCCCAGGTCACCTCTGAGGAGTATGTATGAAACCAGGTAGAGGATTGGGCTTATAGCCTATCTTTGTATGGTAGATATTTCAGGCCCTGGTACTCCCTGGTGGGGAACATCTGTGATGTCCCCAGCTGCTGCATGTGCTGTGTGAGGTAAATGATGAACGTGACAGTTTACACTATAATGGGCCTTATTGTGAGGAATACAGGGATGTTAAGACCCCATGTCCCTGGAAAACATACCCGTAGATATGAGGTGGGCCATGTAGAAGGTTTACCATAGAAGAGAAGCAACATGCTGGTGAAATGTCATGTTGCCATTAACCTGTGTGCACAGATCTCACACGATTGATTGCATGCCTAGGATGTTGCTAGTACTGTGATAATATGTGAGGATGTCACTCTCCCCAAAGGGGTTGACACTGCATGCCCTAGGATGTGACCTGAGGCCATGTTTTTGGCACCAATCATGTATCGGCACAAGACCCTCTTTGGCAGATGTCCACATCACTAGGGAATCTGGTGACAGCACACAGCATACAGTTGTCTTCAGACATAGTGGGCCATAGACCAATGGCTGTGCCCTGCACAACAGACATGTACATCACACATAACAGAGGCCCAAACATGGTACAAAAGGTTATGCTGCTAGTTATGGGTCAACCACTTGATGTGGATTCCCCTATGTGTTTTATGTGTCATGTCAGAGTACCAGTGTGCTACCCCTATGGTATCATATGGTGTGATGTATACTTGGGAGCATATACCTATTATGGCCAGGTGGGTTATACTGTTAAAGTCTTTCTCCAGGTCAAGGTAGGCAGTGTACACTGTCACCTCCCATCCATGGCTTTGATGACTGTGTCAAAGAGGTCAACCGAGCGCAACAGACATGATCACATCCTTGACAAAGCCTAACTGTGCATGATGGAGTGTGTGGAGGTTGCCAATGTCCTTGTTAATGAGCTGCACTGTAAACTGTGCTATAGGCTTACAGAACAGCCGAGTTAGACTGATGGATGTATAATGTGACAGATTGCTGGACCACCACCTTAGTGTAAAGGGGTGATTTTAGTTGTCCTTCACACGGCTAGGACAAAGGCAGTAGTCAGGCCTGCTTTGAATACAGTAGTTTATGTTGTTACAAGGTTATGCTTGGAGTCATGTAGGATGCATAGTATCATGTGATAGGCTCCCATGGTGGATGTATACCATGACTTTCACATGGCAGTGGTGACCTGTTCCCTACATATAGGAGAAGGGGGAAGGTACTATGGACATCCTGATGTACTGATGGAGAGGACAAGGGGTGAAGCCTGTACTGACTCTGCCAGGCATCAAGTATGCTATACCTACAGCACTGGTATAGCTGGTGTCCCTGACCACCACAAGTGAGCAGATGCAGGCACTTCCTGTGATGTTGCAGACATATGTGCAGAACAGTAGATGATTGTCTGTAGTGGATGTCGACAATGTGGGCTCTGTGTTTGCTGTGCAGGTTCCCAGGAGTGATCCTATTCACCCGTTCACACTAATGAGATATTTCTTGTAAAAGGGCACCTGCCGCTAGTTTGTCTCAGACAGCGGTATGTCATCCCTGTTATAGACACTTATGTACTGCAGCTGTCCACCAGACAGGTGTATGTATCCTTGCAGAGAATGATGTAGCCCTGTTGGATATACATGACTGCATGCATCTATACAAATGCACATCTAGCACGTGTGTATATGTGGATATTAGTGGCAGCTCCTAGAGAGGGGTTTGCGGCTGTGAAGCTGGGTATACCACTCCCCAGGAGGCTGTATTCCACTTTGGAGGTGTATGTATGTGTGACACTAGCTAGATGGGTATTGTGGGAGATGGTGACTTGCAAACGTGACCACGTGATGGTTTCTTTGACATGGAGGATGACACTGTAGGGATGCTGCAGTGGTAACCTGTGGTGTGTAATATCAACTGCAACACACCTTCACCTCATGTGCGGGTAGCCCCTAGCTGCACCATTGTGTTTGCAATTCCACTGTTGATGGCTTTCTGGCCATGTTTGTGCTGGCATGGGTACATCTTCCAATGTATGTTTGGGTCACTCAAGTGACTCAGGTTCAGGCTATAGACACAAATCAGAATACAATTGTTGAGGTCCATATAGGCAGGATATGCTTCCTGGTCACATATGGTGACCGATAGCTAGCTATGGTTTTAATAGGTGTGTTGGCAATGGTGAACTGCCCCTGCGGTGTCCCCTGTGCATCTTACTGCCTGTACAATGTAGAGGTGTGTATGTGTCTCATATATACTGCAATCACATGTCCCATGCCATTTCCACCCACACTTTTGGATATGACTGTATGATAAGATGGTAGACCAGGTAAGGCTGAGGTGCTCTCTGCAGCTTTGAACCATGTGTGTGTGACTGCACAGATGTCAGCATTTCCCAGGGTTAAGAATGCTTGCATTGAGGGCAGTGTCATGTGTAGACACCTAGGGTTTAGCAGCATGGCCTTCAATGTGTGCTGCGCTGACAGTTGTATGTTGGTAGTAATAACCTCACCACTTTTCCTAATAAAGGCACTAGGGGAGTGGCAAGAATGATTGCCAGATGCCCGAAAGCCAGTTGAGACAGATGGAGGCCATCTCTTGCAGAGTATTGTGTTCTGTTGACCATACCATCCCAGGTTCACATGTACTGGAACCTGTTGAAATATCACAGAATAAAAGGCCACATGTTAAGGTCAATAATGTCCTGAATGTATTGCAGCATCAATCTGGGTGACAGCAGAGTGCTGCATAGGGCTTGGGACATACCTGCTTGAGACACATAATCAATGTGCTCACTCATGTCTCACTGCATATAGTCCAGGGATGTACATCTGAGGTCAGGCATGTCAATATGGACTGTGACAGACTCACAACAGTACCTACTGGTGAAAGACAGCAGTGCTTATGTGATATGGTGGACTCTGTCACCTGACACACAAGTAATTGTGAGCATCCACATATACAGCCAGGTAAGAGGCACATCACTGTGGCTCACAATGGAGTCTCCCCTGTGTAACATGTTTGACATGTGCTGACACCTGCATTTTTGTGAGACACAGTTGTGTGGCCATGTGTGGTATGTGCAGTGTATGGCTGTGGTGTTCACATGTAGCTTTGCCTTGGAGGTCTGCTTTGTTTGTGCATGTGTATGAGGTCCACTGTATATGTGTGTGTGTGTTGTGTAGGTGTGGGTGGTGTGTGAGGTGTACTGATTGTGTTAACAACCTGTTTGGGGACAGATATGTGGCCCTGACAGGGAGGGAGCATGGAATGCAGGTTCCTACTGTCATTGCATCTCTCGCACAATGCGTTCCTTGGTGCTGTTTGTAGATGGGTGTCCATCTGTGTATATGAGGCAGATGCTACACTATGCCAGGACACCCATATCAACCACACTGGCAGGGGAAACTGTAAGACATTGTCCAGTCATATAGTCCAGAATCTGAGGGAGGAAGGCCAGGGAGACCTGAGAGGTGGGCCTACAGTCCAGGTGCTTATTACAACAGTAGGAGGCTGACACCACAGCATACCATGTAGACAGGCTATGAACAAGCAGTAATAGGTGCAACAGGTAAATGCATTTGAACAGCTCATAGCACATGTAGCAAGCAGCATGAAACATCAGGATCAGGGGCAATACATGATGCATTTCCAGTATGTTGCTGATAGCCACATACATACTGTGGTGATAGATGGTGGCGTATAATGTGGGAGTTAGTGGCAGATAGTGGTGGCAATTGTGGATGTGCAGGGTGGGTACATTGTGATCAATAATGCTAGTGATTCTGTGATGTGTTCCCCTCTTCATGTCTGTCAGGTGGGCTGTATAGACATCATGATCCACCTTTCCCAGAACCTGAGACCACTGCCATTATTGATGCCCTGAGACTCCATCACCAGGTGCTGTAGACAAGGACTCGCCAAAACCAACATAAATGCACTGCACTGTGGGCAGACCTCATAGCAATGGTGAATAACATGGGTCACCAGGACAGGAGCTATAAACAGGTCCAACACCATGCTACAGATATAATACTTTGTGCATGGCAAAGGGCCGCAGCTGTGGCCAGGGACTGTGCTAGCATCGGGAGAGGGCCTGCTACACAACATCCACTCTCAGCCACAGAGTGGTTCCTGGCAAATCTGGGTTCAGCCACCAGCTAACAAGAAACTATGACAACAGTATGCCATGGAGGTGGATGGCACAGATTCCACAGCCAAGGAGTGTCCAGGTAAGCCTCCAGTGGTCATCACGTTAATACTGTAACATTCATACTGGCAGCCTCTGCATACCTATACACATATGTCAGGTCAATCTGCATTTGTGAATGGGGTTTTGTAATGCACACATGTGCACACATATTGTAAATGCCAGCAAATTGGGTAGTATCACAGTTTGTAGTGTACATGTTGATAAATGCATATATTGCCCTGTACCAATGCCACATATGTGTCTGCTGACAAGACCTCTCCCCCACAAATTCATAGGTACCTCTGGTGTGACTGGAGACCATCATCCTGTAGTCAGTGAGTGTGGAACTGTCTTGTTATGGCTCATCTATACCCTAGGCATGTTAAATGCTGCCAGTTTGCCATGGACACTATTGTTAAGCTTAGCCATACTGCAATATGTGCATGCTCACTTGTGGTGGGTTTTACTGCAGTGCGTCACATCAGTAAGCACAGTAGCATATTTGCAGTAGCTGTAACATATTAGCATATATTTTTGTAAAGGTGTAGCCAGTCTGCTATACAGGGGTATATTACTATTGTGTAAATGGATGCACTGTGCTTTAGGTGGGGGTCCATCACATAGTCTGACTTGTCACGTATCTCACAGGTGTATAGTACTAGCAGCATTAACTGGACGCAGCTGCACTGCAGGCTGTTGAGGGCCTGTACATAGTGTGTCTGTTGTGGTCTGATTCTGTGTTGTGCATGGCATCAGTCAGAAAGTGCGGTCTGTATAATGCCTTTGTGGCACCTCACCTGTATGTGTGTGTGTGTGTGTGTGTGTGTGTGGGGGGGGTCTGCAGATATTATAGTGCAGGAATTAATGTAGTCACATTCTCTACTTCTAACAGGTGACCGTGGCATTGGAGTGTGTCTCCCTCACAACCTGATGCCAGTGTGTCATTGGACTCTGGTGATGATTGATGGTGATGGTGGCCATTGTGAGGCACTGTGGGGTTGTTGGGGGCTGAATGTGTCCCATTGGTTGACATCCCACTTCCACCCCAATGTCCCTGCACACAGTCAGTATGGCCACACATACCCAGTCCCCAGCAGCCACAGATATTGGACAGTCAGAGGGTGGTGGCATTAAACAGGGGAGTGTGGTGACTATGGCATCTGTGACTGTAGACATTAGCCATAGCCAGAGAACTGGCCAGGTCCCACACAGGCAGATTGACATGGGTGCTCAAAGGAGGACTGCTGCCCATCCAGCACCCATCAGAGGTGTCATAGCACGTGTCACCCGATGTATGTTTTGGTCCATCATGGAGGCACAGGCACATTATGAACGGTATGCTAGACAGATGCTCAGGGGCATCAAAGCCACCCTGCCATGACATTGGTGATGCCTTACATCATTTTGTTGATGTAGTGGATAGACTGGGTGAGACATTGTCAGTCTTTAACCATGCAATGTCTGTGCTGGAACATGTGGTGGGAGCAGAGCATTACATGTATAGACATAGGTCAGTAACAACATCCGTGGCCGTGCACAGACACACTCCCATAGTGGTAGTACCACCAGCACTACTGAAGGGAGGCTACTGTCCACACCATAACATGGCAGGCCATGGGCACATGGTTCTGGGCAGTCCCATGAGGGACACAGACCCATCAGACTCCAGTCATCATCAGCAAGTAGTACCGCATCTGGCCATGGGCATAGTGGTGCTAATGCCACTTCTGGCAGAACCAGTTCCCATGTTTGTGGCTAGACATGGTGAACTGTACATTCTGCCATGCACAGTCCACAGCTGTCCAACATACTCTCATGCAAGGCTAGCACATGGCTTGACTGTGTGCATGCTCACACTCACACAGCACTGTCACATGCAGGTCACCAAAAGACACACACGGCTCCTCTCCATGGCACAACTGACCAGCACCCCTCCTGACATGCACACCTGATGTCAACTGTATGGCACAGCCTAGGCCTTTGGCAACCCCCCCATCACACCCTGTGCATGTGATGATACCTGTGCCACATCCCTGTTATCCATACCATCGATGCAGGGACATACTAATATATGTGTGATGCACAGGGTGAATATTGTACAGTTATTGGCAGTTTCTAGTGCAGTAGTGTTATGACCTGTAAGGTGCTGTCTGCTGGCAATTATCATGCATGCATATCAAAGTGTATGTACCTTTGTGCCATGGTGTTTTATTGCTGTTAGTACGGCTGACTGACTGTTGTCTGACAGACCTTATTCAGTTTCTGTTCCAGGTGTCTGTGTGTGTAAGTCATGGTGATCTGTAATGGCAGTGCAGAGACTTTTTCCTTGCCAAGGTATGGCTGTATATGTGTATGTTTACATAGGTGTGTATGCGTGCTACAGTGTGTGAAGGTTAATGGGGGCAGACAGCGTAATCTTGCATGCATACCCCTTGACACAGCATGCTACTCTTGATACATGTCACCTGGGAGTTCTGTAGGATCGCAGGTTCACAGGTCCTAGAGTACTGGACTGGGTCCCTTACAAGCCTAGCCATTACTTTATCCCCAACAGAATCATCAATCAGTACCTGTTGCCCCTGGCATTGATGAACACAGGTTGGGCCCCTGGGACAAATTTTTGGTTTTCCATCCACTCATCATGGATGCACTTGATGAGGGTCTGCATGGTACTCTGTTTGACATGTATGGGAAGTGCATTCCTGAGATAGGGAAGCCTCTGGGAGACAAACCTGTCTCTCCAGCAATTTGTTTTTTTTTTTGCTGTCGCATATGTGACTCAGGCCTGTTGTCTGGTAATAAGCACAGAGTTTGACTCACATATATAGGATAGCTGTTGAAGGACTGAGCACAACATTGCCATCTATGCATGCCACAGCCCACCTGTGGACAATCTGTCGTATACCAAGTGGGGCACTACTGATTCAAGGCTGTCTGCATGGAACAGGTGTTGAAGTCCATGGATAACCTTTGTGGGTGTTAACATAGCCTTTCCAGTTGCTGCAGATGTCTGCATAGGCACATACCAGACGAGCCATGATGATAATGTATTGTTGTACTTACTGAGGACTATACAGAGGTAATATCCTCCTTTTGTCTGGATGCAGTCCCTTTACCTATGTGGTGAACCACATCCATGGCTTTTCTGACCACTGCCACTACCTGATGGCTGAATGCAACAGTGTTATCAACCTGAGTACCCAGGTCTGTCAATGCATTTGTGTGTTTATGGGGTTGCTGTTGATGTGGGAAATAGTGGGGTCATGTCCTCACCATATGGTATGATGGTACTGTTTTCTGCATTCATCTTGAGGACAGGATCTTGGCAATATTCCATACCCACTGTATGAGCCCTTTGCAGTGTGTTAACATCAGTCTCTGGGTGAATGACAGACAGCACACTACTTACAGTTGCCACAGCTTTAGGCATTACCTAAATATGTGGGTGGTGGCAGTTAGCATTCATGCCTAGATTCATGTCTGTCATTGGGAGCAGCAGCTACTCACAGGGCCTACACATGTCTACATATTGCACACACATAGGCAACACAGAGTAGGGTTGCCACCTTATCAAATGTGGAATGAGGGACATGTCTTGTAGTATCATGAAATTTGGCAGAACATACCATACCCACAGCAAGTGCAACAGATAGGACTTCCCTTGGTTTGCCAATATGACAACTTCTTTGAGTCACATCACCATAGGTTATGCTATTTCTCATAACATCAAGGTGCTTCTGATATGAAATACATGCTTTATGCAAGTTGTATACAACCTTAGGAAATGTTTGCTGTCCTACACTCTGGGGACCTCTTTATTGTTTGAGTCATTGTCACAGATCACACCTGGCTAAATATGAACTGCAACCTGCAGGGTGGGACAAGTGGTGGCCATATCTCTCACCTCCACAGACTTCTGCAGATTGTCCTGATGCTTGCCACATGTTTTGTTCTGTTTGTCATAACATTGTGGTTTTCTGGCAAAGTAGTGTGAAATCATTAAAGACTGACATTACACAATGACAGATATTTTCCTGTCAGACTTCATATCCTTCAGAAAATGCATGCAGATGCACAACCTGTTATGTTATCTACTTTGTATGTTTGTCACAGCAATATTTAAAGATTGACCCTAATATTTGGCCTTTGTCCCTCTTTTCTGTATGGCTTTATCCAGATGTCTTTCTCTAAGGGGTCAAGAGGTATGTTTGTGACCCTAACACATTCACACTGCTGCAAGGGGATATATATACATACACACACGCACATTCATGAACTGCCATTGTTGATAGTAAAACCCCTACCTGCCTAGTTTTATATAGTGCATGAACTATGGAGCTTATACAGTTTTGCTGTGTCTGGCACTACTATTCAGGTGGATGACATCTGCAGGTGGTATAAGGATTGCAACTGGGGGGTTAACAGCCCTTAAAATGGTATAACCATGTCACATACACATTGCTGCAGGGGGACATGCATTCCAACACACATGCACAGAGAGTTGCCAGTTTTGAATATAGAACACCTATCTATCTAGTTATGTACATTATAGCCCACCATACGTATTGCATGTGCCACAGTGATATTGTGTTTGAAAATGTCTGATTTTGCATCTAAGTTGGATGACATCTGTAGGTCCTGAATAGGTTGGTGATGGTGTAGTTAACAGGGTGTGACAGGCACACAAAATGGTATAACCATTGCACATACAGGTAAGTCAGCCATGCTGCTATCAGTGATATGCATACACAGACACATACACTCACAAATTTGCCAGTATTGAGGTTAGAATGCCTACCTATCTAGTTGTATGTACTATAGTGCTATGTATGTATTGCATGCAGTACGGAGCTTATATGACTGGAGCATACCTCTCAACCTCTTTGAGCAATAAATGTGGACAATGCCTTCAATAATGGGAGGATACAGTCCCAAAGGTAGGGACACTTTTTACATATTGCTCTTACAATCGTAGGTTACTGATGGAGTGACAGGTTTCGCATTAACATTACTTTTGTGAAGGGTGTGAAGTCTGAAACTCAAACATCTATCATTATTTTCTGACTTCAACTCTCAATGATTTGCCAGGAAATCACAATTTTATGAGACACAGACCAAATATATGAAGCAAACATCTGGACATTCTGCAAAACTCTAGACAGTAGGTATGACCTGCAGAGTGTCAAATGGTGCATCTTAGGTGGATGATATCAACAGGCCCTGTAAAGTATTGCAATGTAGGGAGTCAACAGGGTGGAACCGGCCTCAAAATGGTATAACAAACACTCACCCACATGCACACAGTTGGCAGTATTGAGCTTAGAGTCCCTACCTATTTAGTTCTATGTATTATAGTACAATATACTTATCACAGGCAACATGGAGCTTATATGCTGGAGAGTGTCCAGTTGTGCATCTATGGTGGACAACATCAGCAGGCCCTGTAAAGTAATGCAATGCGGGTGTAAACAGGGTGGAACAGGCCTCAAAATGGTATAACCAGCACACAGTTGGCAGTATTGAGATTAGAGCCCCTACCTATCTAGTTGTATGTACTATAGTGCTAGGTATACACACACACACACACACACACACACACACACACACACACACACACACACACACACACACACACACACACACTTGTCAGTATTGAGATTAGAATCCCTACCTATCTAGTTGTATGTATTATAGTGCTAGGTACACACACACACACACACACACACACACACACGCACACACACACACACACACACACACACACACACACACACATATACACAGTTGGCGGTATTGAGATTAGAACCCCTACCTCTCTAGTTGATTGTACTATAGTGTTACTCACTTATCATGTGCACCACAGATGTTATATGCCTGGAGAGTGTCCAATAGTGCATCTAAGGTGGATGACATTAGCATGCCCTGTAAAGTAGAGCAGTGGTGGGTTAACAGGGTGGAACAGGCCTCAAAATGTATTTGAATTGCACACACATAGGCAGAAAATACACACAGCCACAAGGCAGTATACTTACACATACACATATGCACACTCAATTGCCATTATTGGGAACTGAACCACTACCTATCTAACTGTGTACACTATAGCACTATGTACTTATTGCATGCGCCATGGGATTTACACATGTGCAGAAAATCTGCCAGTGCTGTTGGGGTGAATGACATCAGTAGCTGCTGACAGGGAGATCACTGCTGTGTAGGACTGTAGTCAGAGGGCCAAAATATGGGTGGCCATTAAACAGACATAGGCCTGTTGGGTGTGTATATTCTGCAATACATGTAATACATACAGAAACACACCCCACACACGTCGACTGATGTGAGATTACAACTCCTCCCTATCAGCTATTACACAGGGGTCTCACCATAACATTTACACATGCCACTTGTTAAAATTGGTGTACGTGTGGCTGCTGTAGTACATCACTCTATGTCTTTCAGGGTCTCTCTCTGTCTCTCTGTCTCTCTCTCTCTCTCTTTTTCTTTCTCTCTCTCTCAGTCTGTCTCTCTCCCCTGTCTCTGCTTCTCTATAAATGATATATTTGTATATGTATCCTATATATCTTTATGTATATCACACTCACAGATCCAGATAAATCTTATAAGTACCGCATACAGATAGATGGGGGTAAACATGCCTGATGGGGGTGGGGATTGACAATTAAGGTGTACATAGCTGTCTGCATGCAGAAGGGATATATGTATCCCAGTTCTATTGTCAGATGTGGGTTTAGACATGGGCTGAAAGTAGCCAAGTGTAGGAGCATGTCCAGTATGACCATCAATAGTAAGAGTGGGACTCCAGGCCAGACCTACCTGTACTCAAGTCCAGGAACTTGTGTGCTACAGCCGATTGGCTGATGAACCTCTGTAAACAGTCCAGCACTTCACTGATATACTGGCTGAGGGATCTCCTGGCTGTGTGCAATCCTTATTAACTGAATCATATCTAGGGTGAGTACAGACTGTATTAGACTGAGCAGAGTTTTGCATAATATGTGAGGTACATTTTGCACAGCACTGTGATGTCCTGGTATGTCAGTAGCAGATCAATATAGATTAATGTGAGGAACCACTGACAGCATTTGTCTACTGACTCCATACACTACAGGGAACCATTGCTACTGCATGAAGTGTTTTAGTCTGCACATTCTATTTTTGTCTGGCCAGTGGTTCCACCTTCCCCTTATATGTGGCCCTTTGTCCTGATCTGCTCCAGTTGCAGGCTTTGTCCACAGTTGCTGCTCTTATGTAGTTAAAGTTATGGTGTGACTGGGGTATAAGTCATAACATCACACAGGGTTACGGACTGCATACCTCTTGCTGTACCTGTCTAGCAGGTTGGCCAGCATTGTGCCCCATGCATCTGCTGTGGTCCTCAGACAGTTTGTGTTGCCATGTTCTTCTAAGGCTGCATGTTGGCCATACCTCTCAAACTCTTACAGACCGACATCTTGACAGGGCCATATATCACAGTCAGACACAGGCCCAGACAGCATCGCTCTTCCAAACATAGAGAGTAGGTAGACTGTTTTTGTATTAGCTTGCATTTTCTTATGGGTATGGTGTTTGCATCTCAACTGTCTGTCATTGATGTTTTCACATCAACCTGTATTGGTTTGTCAATAGTTTGCCAGAAAAAAGGAATGTTATGACAAACAGAGCAGATATATGAGGCATATGTGTGGACATTCTGAGTAACCCTGACATTCATGGGTATGGATGGTGCCCACTGACTTGTTTTCTGTACTGACATAGTTATGTGGCAGCCTTTGTATCCTGGTGCTAGACTGACCTGTCACGACCTGCTGTTCTAGTACGCACCATCTAGGTTACTCAGAGCTGTGTGCTGTCCATATCTGTGGCCCCCTGTCCTTCCATTTTCCAGCTTTCCTGCAGTAACAAATATTGACTTCTGGACAGCCTGAAGAACTTCTACTGCAAGTGTGGCTGACAAACAAAATAGTAGGCACAGCCAGTCTCAAACCATGAACCCTGTCTCCCACAGTAATGTACTTAGCCCAGTGAGCCACAACAGCCACCGGTCAGTGGTGTCTACTTCCTGACACTATTAAACACACACATACATAACATGTTGATCCCTGCATATTGTAGAAATAGAACCTGTTAGCAAGTTGATTGGGACAGCCCTGGTAATGTGTGGTCTGATGCTATTACCTTACAAACATAACTGCTATTGTAGTTACATGGGAACACGGGTGTGTCTGGGGTAGGGGACCATACTTCTCAACTGTACAGATTTTTTTGTCAAATGTCCAGGTGTTTACCTCACATTTTGGGTCCATTTTTCATAAAATTGTGGTTGTCTGGAAAATTGCTGGCAAATCATTAAAGACTGACATTAGAAAGTAATGACAGCCATTTGAGTTTCAGACTTCTTACCCTTCAGTGAATTCATGCTACTGTAAAACCTGTTATTCTATCAACTTTCTATGTTTGTAAGAGCAATATTTAACAATTGTCTCTGTTTTGGGGCCTTTGCCCCACATTTCTTTATGGCTTTGTACAGATTTCTTGCTGTAAGAGGTTGAGAGGTATGTATGGAACTCCATCCTTGACATTCATGTATCTGTCCTATGACCCCGCTGTTTGTAAGTCCCTCATAGTGCAGTGGGTTTTGATGGCTTGGGGCCTACTACATATTCTGGGGCAGCCAGTATTTGGCAGAGAGTTCTTGTTGTCTCACATAGCTATCCATTGTCTGCTGCTATCTTGGTAGCCCACTCCATTCCCTTGCATACATGCAGCAATACCATACATCTGCTACTACAGTCTACTACCCCATTCATTTTTTGTTAAGAAGAATGACCTTGTGCCTGCAGCAGTTGAGAGGACAGTGCTTCAGGGCTCACTCTGTCAGATGCATGCGGTACACAGCCTATACATGGTAAGGTACAGGTAGTATGATGTGGCTGGAATCTTTTTTACTGTGTGAATGAGTCAGAGTGAGGTGTCAGCCCCTGGGTCCCTAGGTTGTCAGTGTATCTGCTATGTGTTGCCTCTTTGCCAAGGCCAGAGCTTACTGGCATGCCTATGTCTGCCTACAGGGACAAGCTCAGGGGCTTCCTCCTCCAAGTCCTCCTGTGCCTGTGGGGACCTTGGCAATGGTGGAGGGCTGTGTCTTCCCTCCTTGCTATGTTTCTGCCACAGCTATTTCCACAGGATCATATTGTGTAGCATGGCAGATACTATGAACATGTATGCACATGTGGCTGGAGAGTACTGCAGAGCTCTACGAGATATGTCAAGGCAGCAGAAACATGACTTGAGCAGACCAAACACACTCTCTGTGATGTTCCTAGTTTGTGTGTGTGCCTCATGATGGAGTTCTTTAGTTGGTGTGTGTGTATTTTTGATGGGTGTCATCATCCACGGTTCCAGTGCATAGCCAGCATCCCCCACTAGATGGCTGTATGGGATGTCCCCCTGGCAAATGCCTGGTACAAATGTGATGCATACCAGATGTGGTAGTCATGATAACTGCCCGGGCTGCCAGCACACACATTGATGCTAATGCCCTGGGCATTGCACATGACCTGGCAATTGATGGAGTGATACCCCTTGCAGTTGATGTAGACTCTACCCTCCTCACTGGGCGGTGCTTTGATGTGCACATGAGTGCAGTCTTTGGCACCCAGTACATCTGGGTAGTGTGCTACATGGTGGAAGAGATGCATATTGCTGATCCTCTCCTTAGTGGTGCTGGGGAAATAAATGTGCTCACTGACGTGTGTTAGCATGACATCCATGAATTGATGGAGTACCTTGGATGCGGATGCCTGTGAGGCCCCCATGATGTCCCCAGTAAGTCTTTAGACAGTACCTGTAGCTAGTATTCTTAAGGCTACACATACCTTTGTTTCCACTGGGATGGGTTCCCCTCTGTTGGCTCTGGGTCTGAAGTGGGGGAGGCAGAGCTCAGTGAGTTCCTGTAGTATGTCCCTGTTCACTCTGTAGTGCTCTACTATCTCCAGCTCATGTAGCCCCTGAAAGGTTACCCTGGGCCTGAACACTCTTCTCCTCCTTCTCAGTCTCGGCCTATTGTCAGCATCATCATCACTGACCTCAGCTTGTAGTGCGTACAGATGTAGCAAAGCAGCAGCAGCCCAAAGGACTTAGGTAGTGGAAATGTTCAACTGGACTTGTAAAAAACTCTCCATTGCATCAAGAATTGTTGTCACTATTTGACCGGCATGGACGTGAGTATCTGGAAGTCCTGGTTAAATTCAATGCCCGTACTATTAATAAATTAACCAAAGAAACCAAAGATCTTGATGTGGCTATCACTCGTGATTTGTTGTTTGCACAAAACCAACTTGAATATCAACACGTGTTTAATAACATTGATAACATCATTCAGAACATTAAACTGCATAAAATCAATAAATTACAATGAGACGCTGATGACTATGCAAATAGGAGGGTGTGCCCTCAGCCACCAAACTCGCAAGAATGGGGTCAACGTTGGAGAACGTATACAACCAATGACGATGGTGAATCCTCCAATATTCATGAGGACGCCAATACCGGAAGTGACGTCCCTTTAGACCAAGGAGGCCTGAGATGCTCGGAGCGGATCAGGGAGAGGGAGCACAATAACCAGAATCAACAGAATGGCTGGGAACCTCAGTCATTTCAGAACCAGCATGGATACCAGCAGAAGAATTTGTCGAACCAATGGAGGGGTTGGAATCGGAACCAACAGTGGAACTGATGAGCTTGAGAGCAACAGTGGGTGATGATGGTGGACCTCGTATACTCATTAATAATACAGGTGACTTTAAGGTCCTTAATTATAGCTCTCTGGACTATTCTGTTGAGATCGCAAATTTATTTGCAAGGGGACCTTACTTTTGTTCCTGCTGTTCATTCTAATCTTCCACAATTGATTTTAGATCTCAAGTTGTTTACCATGAAAATGAACCTTAACATTGTATTCAACAATAGTGATAGGGCTAATCAAAATGAATTGAGACCTTCCAGTGTGTGTAATCCACCCATGCATTCCACCCTCCACTCCTTTGAGCAAATGTGTGAACTGGATTTCAGACATTTATTTAAATCTCCAGTCGTATATCATTAGAATTTAAAACCAGCTGAACTTGACATTTTGACTAGGGTACGACAACAAAAGGTTAGAATTGTTCAACCTGACAAAGGTGAAGGGGTTGTAATAATGGACATGGAGAACTATATCCAATGTATGTACAACATTCTTTTCAGTAGCACTTATTGTCAAGTGTCTAGGAATGAGGTTAACATTGCCTATCATAGGATTAGCACACAATTAAGTGACATGATTATGGAAGGTCGCATCTCACTTGTTGAATTTAAATATTTAAAAATGAATGCCCCAGTTATTCCAACTATATTTGGGCTCCCTAAACTGCACAAACAAATTATAGATCCACCATTCCGCCCCATTGTAGATGCCCGTAATTCTATTACCCCTCCTACTGCTAAATTCCTAGATACCAAACTTAAATTGTTATTAAGAACTGAGAAACATCTCTGTGTTGACTCTTGGGACTTTCTTGCTAAATGTAATGAGGTACAGTTCAACAAACAATTTTTCTTTTTTACTGTGGTTGTAAAAGATTTATTTACTGTAATACCTCATGAGGTCGGCTTAGATTGGTTTGGTGAATTTTTATTTAGAAAAAGGATTGACCAAAATTCCATTAACACATATGTTGAAATGATGGAAATGGTCTTAAGGAATAATTATATTGATTTTGATGAGCAGTTTTTTTTTGTCAGCAGACCAGGGTTGCAATGGGAGTGGCTTGTGGACCTCTTTATGCGAACATGGCTATGTGTGAGTGGGAGTGGAGATTTCTCTTTGAACACTCAGGGTTCCAAAATTGTATTCTATACTTGAGATACCTGGACAACCTGTTTTTTTATTTGGAATGGAAACAGAGAGAGTATTTGCATTTTCTTAGACTATATTAATAATACAACTGAGTTTCTACATTTTTCTAATAACATTGGTGAGGAGAGTATTAGCTATCTTGATGTCAGACTTGAGAAGGATGTGATAAAAGGAAGATTTGTTTCTACCATATATAGGAAACCTACCTATTCTAATGCCTTCCTTTATTTTGATAATAGTCACCCATTGTCTCAACAGAAAGCGGTTGTTAAGGGACAATTTGTCAGGGCTGCAAGGATGGTGTCAGATTTTGATTTATTTTCATCTGAGTGTGCCCTTTTAGAGAGTATGTTTATTAAGGGGGACTACCCCATGGGCTTTCTGCAAGATATTAAAAGAGAAGTAATGGACAAGAGAAGATCTGGGTTCTATTCCCCCATTCTTGATGAAAATGGTTATGACTATAATGTAAGTGCATGTAATTCAACTATTCTAGTAAATAGGGGGAGTAGAGTTACTACTACTTATACAAATTTAAAATTGTCCTTTTTTAACCAGATTCTTTGTGGACTTTAAATCGATCCAGGAGATTCTAGCAAAAAATTGGAAGGTTTTGTTGGGAAATGGGGAGATTAGATCTAGAATTAGTAACAAACCAGTCATAGTATGGAAAAGAGGTTTGAACATCAAAAACTTGGTAGAAAAAGTTGGTAAACAACATGATGATTTAAAATATAGGTACATGTATCCATGTAGGAGATGCCATCACTTTAAATACATCAATGTGGGTGAGCTTTTTGCTATCAATGGGTTTAATTTTAGAGTGAAGGGGCATTACAATTATAATAGTTCTGGAGTTGTATATGGGGTATTGTGCCAGGCCTGTCCTGCTTTTTTATTGGCAAGACAGAGCGGATGCTGAAGCAATGTATTTATGAGCACAATTATGATATATGGGGGAAAAAAACTACCAATGCTTTATATAGACACATTCTGGAATTCCCGGAACACCACTTCAAGTTCATTATAATTGAACAAGTGCAAAGGAATACAAGAGGTGGTCCCTGGCAATTGTTTTTGGAGAACCATGAGCTGTATTGGATTTTGCGCCTGGATGCAGTGGGGTTCCCAGGTTTAAATGAAATTGCATCTATACGGTGTGTGTTAAAAATGAAGGCAGAATTGAGATAGCAATGATTTATACACATAAATATGTGTTTATAGATTTATACACACATATTTACATTTTTAGTTGTTTTTTTTAAATATGTGCTTTTTACATTCATATTTGTGCATTATTTTCCTAAATAAATATATATTTATATTTTTTCTGGGGAATCTACTAATGGTTATATGTATTTTTAACTGTTTTTATATTTTTATACTAATCAGGAGAAGCCGAAAGAAGAACAATACATTGTTGCTTTAATTCATTAATTGGTGTTTGTCATGTGACAATGCAAGTCATATATATGTGCCCATTTGAATGTTGGCTTTTATCTGATGAACTTATATATTTTATATAATGAAAGCGTTTATGTTTATTTTATTTTGTGGTGCAATAAACTGTTGGTGAATTACAGCTCCAACCTTGCCTTCTGTGTGGTTAAAACGTTTGTGCTTTTCTGTGGAATCTAAATATTGTACCTTATCAGATCTCTCTTTCCCATTTCCGTATTTCTTTTTTATACCTTTCAAAAACCTCTAGATTTTGTTCTTTATATTTTTTCACTTTCATAGTCACTTCTTTTTCCAAATGGCCCCAGGTTTCTGGGTCTATATATTTTTTCATAAATCTGCTGTATTAATGTACACATCTTTTTATTTAAAACTTCTGATATTTTTTCTTGTGGAAGTATTTTTCTTTCCTCTAATTTCTTTCTTAATCTTTTCGTATATCTCCTGTCTGGAAATTTTGGGCTTCTTGCATAATAGTAACAATACATAATTTATTTCTTACCCTCAATAGTCCACTCTATCATCTTTATGGCTCTATTTTGGCCTATCAGTTTTTGTGATTTTTGTGGACTACTACTTCCTTCTAGCCCCATTGTAGGAGTGTTTCTGTGTCTTGAGGATTCTACACTGTCATTTTTTTCCAGTCCTGGCACCAGTGCTCCTTCCAGTATTGGGCATGTTTTCATCCTGGGTCTTGTGTACCCAGCTATCTTTTTTATATTTTAACCTACTACTGTCCATGATATAAAATAAAGTCTATACATCAGTATCATCTTGGCGAAATTGTGGAAAAACAGTTACACCTCATGAAGATACTTACCAAGACTTGAGAATTAATTAAATTCCAGCAATACTACTCTCCTTTTCTTGCTGACTTATCACTTCTCCATTCAGACTCCTATCATCTCTCCATTCTGTGATGCAGGACTAATGTTTGACAAGATACGTGAAATGGATACACTTGCATTACTTTAGTAATAAATTTGTGACTTGTAATGCATACCTAATATAACATTCTGTTTTACAGTTATACATGTGTTATGGGATGGTTTTAGATGATTGTCAATAAACTATTGTTTTCATCACAGATATACAACTGCATTTTTCACATAATCATTATTGTCGTGATACATTAGTTACCCACATAATACATAAGATACCTGCAAATGTATATATATGCTTAATCAACCTGCTATACATTGTCATTGGTATGTAGTATTACCTTTAAAATCACAATTTTGTAAAGAATTACAATGGGATACCTTTACTAAAAAACCCTGGCTCACCTGTATTCTGACTACAAACTCATTGTACTTACACCTAGCCTGCCAGCAAAGCTAGGCTGTAGATGTATTTTCTATATTCAATACTGTCCAGACAGCTGCACCTCACTGCTGAGCTTGTTTGCATGTAGGAAGGTGAACTAAATGAAATGTTTCCCTTTTTTTACTTAAGTAACGGACCCTGTTTGTGCATAGGTAAGGAACATGCAATTATAAAAGGCAGTAGCAGACATATATTACTTGTGCAAATAGTCATTATGACCCTTCCACAACAAAAATAACTATTCCAACCACACTTTACCTATGTTCTCTCTTTCTTAGCTAAACAGATTTACACCTTGTGTCACAGAGACAGTCAGATAACAGGTGTAATTTCTGCAGTCATTGCCATCCATGGTGCTGACTGCTGCAAAATGCCACTAAGTATGTTTGCTCTTCATAAAGCAACTGACATTAAATTTTCAATTTTTAGGTAGTTAACCATGTTTGCAGTAAGCCATATGCTACACAAATGGTAAAGCAAAAAAAAAAAAAAAAAGAAAATAATAGAAAGGATAAAAAATTGAAACTAAGGTTAAACAATTAGACAGCTCTGGATTTGAACAATCAATAAAAACAGTGTTGTAGTGGGTTATCTCAATTTGCCACAGACACAACTTTGCAATCTCACTCAAATCATGTGCATATAAGCAATTCACATTTCATATCCAGTATTTACGTTCATACAGTTGAATATTCTCAGTTGGTTGTACATGTGTGGCTAACATATTTAGTGCAATTAGTGATCACACAAACATTTATGAATATGTTTGCTTCCCTTTGTATTTGGGCCACTCTTCTCTTAGCTCTGCTTTACTGTAAGACATGCAGTCTGCAGTGCATTTTCTATCATTTTTGCTTTCAAGGTATGATAAAAATGCATGACAATGAACAACAGTTTTCATCAAAGGCAGGAGTCTTGTGCTATTATGCCCAAATAATTATACATATGTGGTGTTTTGCTTTACTTAAAATTTCACCAACGTCAGTTTTGCACTTTCTAAGTGTATCCTTACTGACACACCTTTTGTGTTTTCCTTCACTCACACTAATCACTCAGAGTTGCAAGCCATTAGCACTTAACAATGACTACACTATGTTTACATCTGGTACACAAAGTCAAAAGTTTGGTATTCAGCAATTGTAATGAATTCACATCTTATTTGCATCTTCACAGTGCTCAGAGGGCTGAATCTACTCGACATACCTCTCAACTGTCCACATTTTCACAGAATAACCTGATTTTTGCCTCATATTTTTGGCCTGTTCCTCATAAAATTTGTGTTTTGGGGCAAATCACTGAGGATTGAAGTCACTAAATAATGACATACTTTTGAGTTTCAGACTTCATATCTTTCAGAAAATGAATGGTAACACAAATCCTGTTATTCTAGCAACTTTCTAAGTTTACAAGAGCAATTAAAATCTGCCCCTATTTTAGGCCTGTGTCCCCCATTATTTTAGGCTTTGTCCAGATTTCTTGTGTTAAGAGGTTGAGCGGTATGCTACATTATAAAAAGGTAACCATGTAGCTAGGGATATTGAAGGTGAGGAGACTTGTGTATTCAGATAAAACAGTAGATTGGTATTTCCTTGAATGTGATTGCTCTTCAGGGTAGCCCTTATTTTGCTAGGGTGTGCTGCTAGTATTCAATGACATTTTAGATTTTGTAATTTTTTACAAATGTATTTATATAGCCAGGAGAAAAATGACATTTTATCTGTATGCTCTTCTTATACTTCACTGCTGGCATAGGCAGTTTTGGCAGGCATTTACATTTGTACGATAAACAGGTTATACTTTGCACAACTGTGTTCTTAACATTTGCTTTTGCAATTTCATATGGTATTGGAGTGAAATGTAATGTACATGTCACTGATACTGGTGCTATGCTTCTCAGATGGCCCAGGGTAACATCCGCAGGAGTGGTGGACTGATATTCATTAATTTACTTATTTAGTATTTAGCAATGGTAATTGTCATCCAATAATCACTGAGATAAGTTTTCAGTCTTCAGTATATCAATGCTGATAGAATGGTTTCTTCTACAGACCTTTACATTTTTTGGAGCGTGTGGGGGTGCAACCTAGCATTCTATTGTCTTAAAACAGAAGTGTGTTTCAGGTGCTTTTATGTTGAAAATGTGTAGACAGTTTGATAATTTTGTGGAAAACATATAATACATTACTTATGTGGAATTCCTTGTTTTTTTACTGTGTGTGTGTGGGGGGGGCACCTACCATTCTGTTGTCCTAAATGAGAAGTGTGCTTCAAGTGTTTTTCTGTTGCAAATATGTAGAAAGACTGATCATTTTGTTGAAAAACATATACTTTACTTATGTGGTATTCCTTGGTTTGCACAAACCTTTATTTGTGTGGGAGGGGGAGGGGGACACGTAACATTCTGTTGTACTAAATGAGAAGTGTGTTTCAATTGCTTTATGTTGAGAAAGGGTACACAGACTGATTATTTTTGTGAACAAGTATATTACTTATACAATATTAATGTGTTTTACCCTTCACTGTTTTATGTCACATAGGATTATGGCACTGAAGTCTACAAATCCACAAAAATAAAACTTTCACTGATGCTAAGAATGACATCATCATCCTGGCTCTGAGACAACGTGGAGTCTTCCTGCTTGAAAGAGACTAGGAGGATATGGCTATCAGAACGGAGATTTGGAACCAACTACCAGTATAAATGGACCAAAAGGTTGTAGAAAAAAATATATCATTAAAAAAACAACCAAAAAATAAGAACATAGAATAATGTAATGGTTCAAAGTAGTGCAAAAATCATCCAGTAAGCACTTTTGTCTATGGTTAGACTTCTTCAGACTGAATGAAAGAAAATAAAATACAACATTATATACTTAAAACAAAGTCACATTATTAAAAAGCATTACTTAATTAATATAATTACATCTCTGTGTACCTACATTGATGTTTAAGATTCTTCCTCTTTAAATACATTTAATTTTTTTTTTTTGTCATTTAATCCTGGAATGTTGCTAGAATCTAACTACAGTTGCGAGCAATATTCCCCTCCAGTCCAATTCTTCTTCTGCATCCAAACTATTGTTAAATTCAGGTACATAATCCAGCACTAAGAACTTTAGTGAGCCTATACATTTGGTTAAACAATAGTGGTTTCCCCATGCATTGTTAACATCTGCTTTACCTATTGCATATAAATGCTCATGAACCCTTCCATTTAACTCTCTTGTATTTCTGCCTACATAATAAGCAGGACCAGATGGGCAAACAGACAAATACGTTACATATTTAGATTTATATGTATAAAAACCTTTAACAGAAATTTTTACATTATTTATTAAAAGTTCACTTATATTAACTTTTAAATGATGGCAGTAATTAAAGTCCAAACATTTAAACATCCCTTTCTTACTTTCCTTGTTATTCTTAAAATTTTAATTTTGTTTGTAAAATATTTTTAAAATTCTTTTCCCTCTTATTTATAAAAATAGGAGCATCCTCACTACTTTCTTGACCTTAGGAAAACTACTTAGAATTTGTCAGTTTTCTTTGACAATTTCCTTAATCAGTTTCCCAGGTAATGAATATTGTACCAGCATTCCCATTCTATAATTATCAGAATTGTTATTAAACTGTTCCACAACATTACTTCTACTATTTTGAGAACTATTAACTCCATCAAACTTTTGTCTTACCACATTTTAGGATAACCCCTTGAAATCAATTTAGAACATAAAGAAGCCACTTCTTTTAAGAATAATTCTTTTAAGAATAAAGATGGCTGCCGTTCTGTGAACACTGCTAGACTACATCTCTTCAAAATCTCAAAAGAAAACCTGACCCAGAGATTATATTATAGCTTGTTCGCTAATAATTACTAAAGATAACAACTCTATCCTTGATCTAGAATCAGAAAATAAGCAAATAAAACTGGAAAAATATCAAATATTGCAGAATTACAACTGATTAGCTGAAACTGAAGTGACTCTCAAACAAAGGAACTGTGTGCTCAGGAAGTCCTGCTTAGTTATACTGAAAAAATACAATCTTATACTGCTGTACTATGTCAAAAGAAGACAAAAATATGGATATAACAACTACAAAAACTAAACTTTCTGAATTGTCATCGCCTGAGAAAGACTTAACCTTGAAAAGACAAAGGATTGCAAAACAACAAGAACCTTTAAAGACTGGGAATAAAACTAAACCGGAACAACTGGCAAACATGGAAGATATTAAAACTGCATTATTTCCTATACAAGAAGCTATAAAAGATTTGGCAAACCAGGTACAAACCTTTGGAGCTTCATGCAGTCAAATATTAGAAAGAATAGACAAATCCGAAGCAAAAATCAAAGAAAATGAAGACAAAATAGCTTTGCTAGCCAAGAAAACAGATTCACATGAAACAGATATCCAATCTATGCAAGCCAAAATAATTGACTTGGAGGCAAGATCCAGAAGAAACAATATCATCATTAGAGCAATACCAGAAAATATACAATACAATGAACTCATTCCAGTCATTATACAAATTCTTACAAATCTACTTGGTGACACTGAAGCAGTAAAGCAAATAACAATAGAAAGAGCCCATAGAGCCCTGAGAGAATCCTATGCTTTTAATGTACCAAGACCGGTTTACGCAAAAATTCTAAATTTTCAAGATGTAAACAAAATAATATTAACTGCAAAGAAAAATGGAGGTTTGGTTATCTGGAATAATAACAGAATCTCTCTGGCTCAAGACTTGCCCATACAAATCAAACAAGCCAGACAATCACTTTCTCCTTATTGCAAGTTTCTAATTGATAAACAGATAAAATTTCAGATGAAATATCCTAATGCACTCTCATTTTATGTTGAGGGATTGAAATATGTGGTTACAAACAAAAAAGAAGCTATGTCTACCTTTATGAAACTTTTTAAAACCTTACCTGCTTCTGAGGGCTTGTCTTAACTTCCGTTGCGATCAGCACATCGTATGAAGTCGGATTCACATTCTACTGCTACCCCTGGTCTGAGATATCCATTATCTGGTGTCCTGTGCATGTTAGGCCATTTTTTAGCTCAATAGCAATCCAAATTTGGGCTTCGTGGGTCGTAGAAGCCCTTCCGAAAATTTATAGCCCATGATGCGTCCATTTTGACCTCGAAGATAACCAAAGTGACTTCTTTTTACTTTCAGGGGCTGAATATCGCTGTGGCACATCCGGAAGTCCATTTGTGAAATCAGTCCCCCTTCGCGAAGCCTGTAATCTGTTAATGGACTCATAAACCATTAAGAAGACCTGCAAAGACATTACTAATGTTAAGTAAATGTAGACAATGCCAGAAACACTGAATTTACATATTAGAGAAATGTAAACGCACATAATATTCTTTTATAAAACTGATAGTTTAACTAAATTGAGCTTTGATGTCATGCTATAATCTAGATTTAAATAATTGGATTCAAAAATAAATGATTTACATAATATCTGGTAGAGAAGTGTTCAATGAGAATTTTCTAACCTCTACACAGACAATATACCTATAACAAATCCATTCCTATATAATTATAGTTAAAGGTTTTTTCTATGCAAGTCACCTAGTAAAAACATTAGTAAATTGAATGCATACATGATTTTATTTTATGCTTAAGGGATGTGTTACTGGAAATCTACTGGTATACCATAGCTTAGAATAACTCATAAATGATACCTTTTAATGTCTGCATTTCATTGTTAAATGTTATGTGATAAACTAATGTATGCATCAATGACTATAAGGATATATATATATATATATATATATATATATATATATATATATATATATTTTTTTTTTTTAAGAACTATTCAATTACGGTTGTAACTTTACTATTGATGTGTGATCACATAGGACATCTAATGGATATGTTAGATCTAATGTTCTGATTTGGAAAACTTTTGTTTAATATTTGGGTTAAATGTGGAATAACTTAAATACCTAATATATTAAACTTGTCAATATCCCTTCAGTTGAGACATGACTAAGGAAGACAGAGATATGTATCTTACCTGAGTCATTGAGTAATTAACTATCTGAATATCTAATACACTGCTAACGAGGGCTGAAAACCAGTTACAAGGGGAGCAAGTTTTACAGTGCTTATAATATAATGGGTAGTTTACATACAAAGGAGGAATACGTTACATAGATATATTTTATAAGAGCATAGTTCCTATAGTAATACGTGAGTTTTTATTCAACAATATCTTAAAATATTACTCTAGTAAATAGTGTGAAATGTTATGTGTGACAAATGACAAACTACAGATATTTTTGAATTGTGTTTTTCTGTCTGAACCAATGTAAGTTAATAAAACATTTAGGAATGTAATTGATAAGTAGTGTTTGTGAGGGAATGAGTAGATTAGGCTCTGTAGATTTAGTAATACTCTATCTAGGTCCAGTAGCTTATACATTTTTTATATATACTAACATTGATGATATATACTTGCTCAAGATATTAATCAAGGTAAGCCTGAACTGTGTGAGGGGCCTATTAAGTTCCTGGTCCAGAGGTTTAGTGGGTAGGCACTGGAAGGGGACGGGAATTTCACAATGCTTTCACAAATTGTATACACCAAAAACTCAACTAAGTAGAGAATATCTTCCCAGATTTTTAGTAGCTTTTCATAAAATTAAACTTTGGGAATGTGGGACATAGATTCATGGAATATTAAGGGAATTCAAAATTTGAAAAAGAGAAAATTATGTCTTCATATATTTCTACAAGCTAAGGCGTCTTTCATATTACTCCAGGAAACACATATGACCAGTGATCAATGGATAGAAATAAAAAAGAAAAAATGGATAAGAGAAGTTATAGCCTCTGAAGGAAAGACTAGTAGTGCGGGGGTGGCGATAATTATTAAAAACCAATATCAAGATAAAATTTTAGAATCTAAAACGGAATAGGAAGGAAGATGGTGCTATGTGATTCTCTCGACAACACTATATGATAAACCCATTATTCTTCTCAATATATATGCACCCTGCAATAATCAACATTTGTTCTTTGCCACACTCTATCCTATATTAAACCAATATAATAACCATTATATAATCATAGGAGGGGACTGGAATGTGTATCAAAATCCGGATTTGGATAAATCAAGCAAACATAGAACATATAACAGTCAAGTGGCGCTAACATTAACTGAACTTAAACATGATTTCAACATATATAATCCTTTCAAATATTCTAATAAGACCCCTAATTCGAACAATTTTACATTTTATTCAAGTTGTCATAAAATGTGGTCCAGAATTGACTTTTTTCTAATCTCTGAAACACTGGTTAATCTTGACCCACAAGTAATTATACATGCTCGGTACCTATCACACCACTCAAAAATTACATTAAGATTTACTAACAATCCTGGGCATATCTTACCACAGAGGGGTTATAATTGGATGTTAAATCCAAATCTATTAAACAAAAGAGAAATTATTCAAGAAATACAAGATATTCTCAAGTCTGTGTTAGGTAAGATAGTTGATCGCCAACACACACCTGATATTGAATGGGCTACTGCTAAAGCACAAATAAGAGGTATTTTTCTTCAAAAAGCCTCCTATTATAAGAAAATTCAAAATAGGGAAGAACAAACCTTAGAATCTAAGATTAAAATATTAGACCAAGATCTAATACAGAATCATAATTCACAAACAGAAACAGAACTTTTAAGATGTCAGAAAGATCTATTTTTTATTCAAAACAAGAAATTATCATTCTATGAAACTAAAATATTGGCAACCTATGCTAATCATATACACACTCCATCAAGGGCTTTATCAAGAATTATTAATCAATCTAAATCACCCCTCCTAATTACGAAATTGTATTATGAAAATAAGACATATACAAAATCTAAGGATGTTATTAACATTTTTGAATTAATATATGCCAAAATTTATGGAGAACAAACTGAATTACCTACAAGTAAAAATTATACTGATTTCCTACAAAAGATTAACTTCCCAAAAATTGATGAGAAGCTACAGAGAGATTTAATACAGCCAATTTCTATGGAGGAAATAACATCAACAATCAAAACTTTGAAATCACATAAAGCCCCGGGCCCAGATGGATTTACAGCAGAATTTTATAAAACTTTCGGTAATACGCTTGTTAAAATATTATCATATACCTTGAATTATATTATTAATAATAAAATCAATGATTTACATTTCAGCGCATCCAAAACAATTTTTATTTCCAAAGAAAATTCAGATCTTCAAAACCCAGACAATTATAGAACTATATCACTCTTAAATGTCGATACAAAAATTTTGACTTCTATTTTAGCTACCAGATTGAAGAAAATAATGAGCTCAATTATTTCCAATGAGCAAACTGGGTTTTTAACCTCTATGCAAGCTAGTGATAATACCTTAACACTTCACACTTTAATCTCTTATGCCATTCGAAAGAACTTAAATATGTATGCCCTTATTATAGATGCACAAAAGGCATTTGATAGAGTTAACATACAATTTTTATTTAATATTTTACCTTATTTTAAAATACCTCAAGAATTTATCTTAATATTACAAACATGATATGAGAAACCCTATACAACCTTATTTATAAACAAAATGTTTTCTAATAGAATTCAAATCAGGAACGGCACCCATCAAGGATGTCCTTTATCCCCTATATTATTTAATTTATATTTAGAACCTTTATTTCTCCATATTAAACAAAATGTAATCACAATGCCCCAGTAATTTACGGTACCAAGATTTCTATGGCAGCTTTTTCTGATGACCTAAATATTTACTGTACAACACCTGTTTCTGAAACCAAGAGATTATTAACTGCGGTCGAAGAATTTCAATTAATATCAAATTATAAAATAAACCTAAAGAAAACCAATATATTTCCCTTGAAAACTCCAAAACCCTTTTCACTTCTACCCCTGATTGGGCAAATAAAATCAGAAGAGAAGATTAAATATTTAGGTATTACCTTCTCCACAGACAACAAGGATTTCTATCTCAATAATGTTAAACTAAAATGGGATCAAATTTCATTAGACCTAAGGAGATGGAATAACCTGAAATTGCCTACATTAAGAAAGGTATCAATTATTAAAATGAATGTATTGCCCAGAATGTTATATATCTTTAGGTCCGTGCAAGTGTTAATTACCAATACATTTTTTAAACAAATACACATCGAACTTGCTAAATTTATATGGGAACCAAAGAAAACTAGGATATCCTATGATAACTTGGTAACCCCGAAAAATAAAGGTGGATTGGATTTACCTGATTTTGGAACCTACTATTTAATTATAAACGCTAACAGACTTCTAAGAATTGCTAACTATGACATACAAAGTACTACTTAGTCCCCAAATTGGATACAACTGGGTTATAAACATGTGGAGCATTTGAACATAAATCCCAAAGCTTTACCCTTTTTAAATAGAGATACTATTAAAGCATATGACCTAATGGACCATGTTTAAACTTCTATATTATTATTGCAAAATCTCTTTAGATCACTAAATCTATTTCAATATATGACATTCCTACAACCTTTCCATAAAAACTCTAACCTAAGAATTAATAATCAACTTATAAACTTAATAAACTTTCCACTTATAATAAACCTAACTTTACAAGATATATACCCATATCTGAATTATTCCGCACATGATCTAAGGCAAGAAATGGATCTTCCCAAAGCATATTTAGTTATATTGAGGCAGATTAGAGAATTAGCTAGTGGTTACTTTACAGACTTATCTGTTAACCAAGAAGAATTAATGAAATGCTCTTTGCTATGGCAAGCTCTACTACAAACGACCAAATATATAACGTCTACCTATAAATTGATAAAAGATATTAAATTCCATAATAACCTTCTCATATCGAAATATTGGAAAGAAAAATTACCTTTGGTTGAAGATTTCACAAATTCAGAAAAGCAATTAAATTAACAGCAAAATCAATTTCCCTTCATAAGTTAACTTTCACCCAACTTATGATATATAATAATGCATACTATACATGCCTTAGCTTGTATAAATTCAATTCCAAGAATTCTCCCAAATGTCCATATTGTAAAGATGAAGTTGTGGACCTCCTGCATATGTTTTGGAGCTGCAAATGTATATATAAACTTTGGAATTCCTTAAAACTACAATTGCAAAAGATGGGATATCAATGCTCAACGCTGTCTTGGGAGTTTACGATATTACACATTTCTCCAAACAATATACCTAGATCCCAAGTGATTGTACTTATGAATATTTTCCTATTAATGAAGCTCTATATAGCTACAAATTGGTTGAACCCAATGCAAACATCTTGGGAAAACTTCAAGATCCTAGCGATAAAACATGTATTAGCTCACAAATATGTTATCAATAATCAAAGTAAACATTCAAATAACCTAAAGATCTGGGAACAAATTTTTAACATTATATTAGCATAAGCTAGTGAAATCAGGATATCCCATTATTATTCTATTTTAGACCATAAAGTAAACTTTTAGAAAAACCTTAAAAATTGCATGGAAATATATTTAGATGGGAACTGTGTGGATATCTTACTCAAATGGTGAAAGCATTTATGTAAATATTGTATATTTTGTATTTCATTGTTGTTAGAAACTGTGTAGAAATTATTTTTGTTTTTTCTTTTTTATTTTCTGTTTAAGTGTGTACGAAGAAGTTAAAAATAATAAAGATTTATTATTGAAAAAAAAATGCAAAAAAAAAAAATAGAAAGAATAATTCATCACTATCAGTCAGTTCACTAACTCAATTCACTAACTCTCTTTAACTGCCCCTTCACTATATTATTTTTCATACCTATTGGATACATAGCTCTGATTTCTAAATATTTATTGTTTTGCACCTCTTTTTTATATACTTTAGTTTTTTAATTCATTTCCATCTTTATAAACTTCAACATCTAAAAGATGCACATTTGTAAGATTATAACAAGAAATAAACGTTAAATAACTACAAGCAGAATTAACATATTGAATAAAAAGCAACAGTTTGTCTAAATTCCCTCTCCAAATCAAAAAAGATCATCAATAAAATGTCCATAGTATGCAACATTTTTATAAAATTAATTATTCATAATACACTCCTTCTCCCAAGCTACCATAAAAACATTGGCATAGCCAGGATCCATAGCTGCTCCCATAGCTCTCCCATTTGTTTGTTGAAAGAAGGAACCATTAAATTCAAAAATGTTATAAGACAGAATAACATCAAGCAATTCCATAATAAACATAACCTTATCATTTGTACAGCGTCTGGAGCATAACAATTCCATTCTTACATATTCGGTGCCAACATCATTTGGTATCATATTGTACAATGACTGAAGGTCCATACTAACCAGGTAATCAAAATCACACACAGTAATCCCCTTAATAGCCTTTCTAAAGGCAAATGTATCACAACTAAATGATTTGTTTTTTACAATAACTTTTTGCAGTTGCTTATCAGCAGAAACAGCCATAGTTTCAGTCTTACTCCCTCCATTTGCCACAATGGGCCTAAAAGGAGGGTTATGCAATGACTTATGAATTTTGGGCAAGCTAAAGATTTAACTTATTTTGGGGCTCTCCTTTGTAAAGAAATCTGCTTTTTTATTGCAGATTCTCCCATTGCATAACCATTCTTCTATTAACGTGTCTATAAAGCTATATGATTTTTAATCACACCAAAACTGATTTTTTTTATAGTATTTACTATCCTGCAGCATAAAATTCATTTTTTAACATAAAAATCCCTGTCCATAACAACTAAAGTATTTCCTTTATCTGCTTTAGTAATTAAAATCATTTTTTAACATGAATAATACTGAATTTTCCTCTTTGGTTAAATTAAAACATTTCTTCTTAGGTTTGTTTCTCAGCAATTCTCTAAACTGTCTTTCTGTGACAACTAAAAAAGCTTCAAGCCCATGTCTTATTGGGGGTTTATAACAACTTGGCTTGACAAAGCTACAAACATTTCTTTCCCATTATTTAAAAATAAATGTAAAATTCAGTTTTCTTGCATAGTCTCTTAAACTCTTCAGATCATCACAAATGTCAGGTCTCACTGCAGGCACAAAGTTCCAACCTGTTTTCAACACTTGAAGTTCTTCAAAATTTAAAAGTCTCTGCAATAGGTTTATTATTTTAAAATTACAGTCCATGTATTATTTCTCTGCCTCTTCCATATCCAATTCTTCTCCCTGTATTGCTTGCCCGTTCCCTGCTTTTCCATGACTGGAGGTGCTGCTCTCTGCATCCATGTCCCCTCGACCATTCCTGTGTCCTCATGCACATTCACTGGCTGAAAAATATGAGGCCCTCTACCATTTCAATTCCTTCTTCTGAAATTATAGCTGCCATTATAATTCATTGTGATATGGTTTCCAATATCAGCTTCCTCTGAGACAATCATTCTGACCTCTTACTTCTGTGGCAACTTTGGATGACCTAACACCAACCTAGTTTTCTTCCACTGGATCTGGATTGCTCACAGCCACTACCTCAACTGCTTCATTTCCTGGATGCACCATGCCCCTCTTATAATCTGCATGATCCCTTTCGAATTTCTTCAGTTTCGTTTTTTTCAATGCTTCATTTTCTTTTATCAATTTATCCTGAATTAGACAAAACTTTGTCTCGAAATTATCAGCAGTGGTCTCTTCTTTGAGCTTAAAATAATTCACCTTTATACATTTGTTGAGCTCATGAACTCTCTGATTATAGTGATCAGTCAGTATAGCCATATATTCCATGCTGGGTTTTTGACTGAGCTCAATCCACCTATCAATGAGCTCTTTTGGTAAATCACTGTCAGTCATTAGCTTAGTATTTTGTTACCCTTTTAGAACTCTATTAACTGCTACTTTGCTTTCAAAAAACAGAATATCCCATTGCAAATGTTTTAACTTAATGAAGTCTTTCTCTAATGACAGAAAATGTTTAGAAAGACTTAAGTCTGTATTTCTAACAGTAGCAGAAGCAGTATTACCAAACAACCTGATAAAACTTCTTCTCACTGAGCATGAAATACTGGGTCAGATGCACCAACAGTTTGGGACTTGGGTACTGTTCACTCCAACAATTTTATTTAAACTACTTACATTGCCTTCTTGATTTAAGACAATGGAGCCATCAGGAGTTTCATGTAAAGTAAATCCAGATGGAAAAACCATAAAACTCACTGCGGACTGACTGTTCATTCTGATTCCGATCTAGTAGTCCAACTAACAGCAAAAAAGAGCTCAAAAGTTTGTAGAAAAAAATATATACAATAAAAAAAAATAATAAACATAGAATATGGAATCAGTTAGTCACCAATATAAATACAATTGATGGTGGCAGCCACAATTATGATGAGGTGCAGTATCTTGACACTGATATCAGCATGGAAGAGTATGGCTGCAATCGCCTGAGAACAGCTTGCTGTGGGTGGTAGTTCCATTTACCGAGCCACCACTGACACCAAATGAGGAGATCTTGTCCACTGTCAGAGAACTTGGCAGCCCAGGGGAGCCTGCGCACCATGTGCTTGATGTCGGTGCTGATGTGGCAGGGAAGCCAGCAGCAAATTCCAAGTAAGCTTACACATGGCAGCATTATATTGGCTTGTACACTAAAATGTAATTTGGCTGCTACTGCTTGTGATGCATGTTTTTTTTCCACTCTGTACCTATTGATAAATCATATAGTTATACAACAGATTTATTCTGTAGTCATGGGTGTGGCTGGATGGCTCAGACAAGTTTCAGTTAGTGCTATTTCTTATAGGGCTTATAGGTGATTGTGTATTCACTGTTCCTATGTTATTCCCATTGTGATGATTAACTGCCATCCTTTCATTGTTTCATTTCTTCCAAGCCCATCCTCCCTGCAAACTGTTGAGACATCTGAATATGGTAAGCAAATGTTTCCTTTTTTGTTCTTATTAAGCATTATTTAGATATATAATATGTGTGAGAAGGGTGTAATGGGTGACTGTACTGTTGTAGCCTCTGCAATTGTGTGAACAGTGTTATGTTGTATTTTAGGTTAATTTTCAGGGGAGTAGTAATTTTGTTCCTGTGCTTGCTGCTTATTATCACAGGCAATGCAAGTGTAAGACTCCTACCATCTGATGTCAGAGTATTGGTAGGCTCTGATGATGATGGCCAAACTGTGGCACAATCGTGGGGTGCAGAGGTTGAATCTGACACTGAGATTGTGAATCACATATCTCCCAGATTTCTTTCAGACATATTCAGTATACCTACGTATACCCATTCCACTGAGACCTCAGCTAGTGGACAGGGTGAGAGTGGCACAGTTGATCAGGGTAGTGTGGTTACTGTAGTTTCAGTGCTGGTTGATTCTAGCTGTAGCTAAAGTGTGGTTGAGGTCACACACAGGAGGGTTATTAGGGGTGATTGTAGGAGGCCTGTTGTCCACCCTTCACCTGATGCTGATGTGTCATTACATGCTGCTGTATGTAGGCTGAGGCCATCATGGAGGCACAGGCACTTTCTACTATGGCCTCTATGGACATGCTTAAGGTTATAGATGGGCATAAGCTGACATGCCTGACTGCCTCCACCGTGTGGCTGATTCAATGGATAGGATGAATGCCACAATGGAATGGGCAGTGTCTGTGACTGAATGTCTGCTGGGACAACATCCACATGGCCGTAGGGCCGCAACATCATCTGGTGTTAGCCAGTGTACCCGTGCCCAATCCCTCTCCCATAGAGACACTACTTGCACTGCTATACCAGTGGTTGAGGTGTCCACACTCAGATATGGTAGGCCGTGCGGTCATGGTCCTGGGTGCAGTTGTGAGGAGAGCTTGTCCAGCAGAAATTGCTCATGTTCAGGTAGCACCACCACATCTGACCAAGGGCATGGGCAAAGCATAACCTTTGAGACAGAAAGTCAGTTTGAAGGAATGTATTACATACCTAAGATTTTAATATGCACAGTGTTTAAGTATTTAGTGATGTCATACACTATTTTACATTTGAATATTTAAACACTGCTTTGCTCTTTGACCATCTTTTAACAATTGATAAAGCATTTGCAAAAGCTATTTGTGATTTGAAAAGCTTGTGTTTTTAAAGGTGTGCAATAAACTTTTATCTGTGGTATCTTGAACAACTTCCCTTATGGGCATGGGCATGCCAGTGCAACTCCTGGCTGAGCCAGTTCTCATATTTGGGAGTGACAACAATGAACTAACACCTTTACCATACATGGCCCACTGCTGTCTGACATGCCAGGATGTAGAGCTAGCACATAACCTGGCTGTATTCATGCAAACACTCAAACACACATTTCACATCGAGTGCCCATACAGACAGCCACATACACTGGCTACATGAGGCATTAATGAGGGTTGCATGCCATTCTATATCACTGGCCATCTCATATTATCTTCATTTCTGTCTGCCTGTGTTTCTTACTCACACACATTCACTTGTTTGGTGTCAGCCTTGGCCTCCTGCCCCCACCCCCAACCCCCACTCTGTGTAAATGATAACTGTGCCATCACCTTGTTTCTATCTTTTTGATTCAGGGTTACATACATATATTGTCTGATGCACAGGATGGATAGATAAATGAGTGCTTAAGATAGTGATTGGCGATATTTGGATTTTTTTCAGGTTTCTTACAAGATTTTAGTGTTGTAAGATTCCTACACTGAAATCATTGATAAGGCAGTCATGTTTATTGCTCCACTTGTGAGGATGTAAAGATAATTACAGTTTGGACTGATTTTTCTATACTGGGTATTTTAGATGTATGAGTCATGTTAGCTGATAAACTGCATAAATATACATATGACATTAGTCAGTCATGTCACAGATTGATGTCATTGCTGGACAACTCACACACATTCTACTAAGATACATTTTCAAGTAACAGTATGCAGGTATCTGCCATTCATTCATGTTCTTAAGAATTTATTTTTCTTTTACAAATTCAGTACTTACCCTGATAGTTCAGCAGTTACAAATGTTGTCATTCAGGGCTGACTCTGTCTCATGGTAGCAGTACACAGCCATTACATGGGTAAGTAATATTTATGAGCATTGCCAGGCATCAGTTTTACTTTATGTATGTGCATAGGATGAAAGTTGCTCCCCTTAGGTTGTCAGCATATGTGCTATCCATTGTTTCTTGGACAGGATGAATGCTTATTGCATATGCCTACATCTACCAGCACCCACAGCAGGTGAGAGTTCACCCACTAACTCCTCACCTGTGTGTGGTTATGATAACTTTTCCATTGGTGGTGGAAAGTTTGTTCCAAGCTCTTGGTGTTCCTGTTTTCAGAGGATGATGTTGTGTAAAATAGACAGACTCTGATAATTTCAGCACAAGTATTGAGATGGTAGTGCAGAGTACCCCCTGATGTATCTAGGCACTGAAACTGTGACTTCAGCAGCCCAAACACATCCTCTATGACATTTCTTGTTTGAGCATGTGCCTCAGTACATCATTTCTCCGTGGGTGTGTGTGCATTTATGATGCGTTTCATCAGCCATGGTTTGATTGCATTCCCTGTATTCCCCCAGTACATCTCTGGAAGAGCTGTAAGCTATGTAAGGTGTGAGAGTCATGGTAACTGCTGGGGTTGCCAGCACACACATTCAGGATGATTCCCTTAGCATTACAGATGATCTGGCAGTTAATGGAATGGAACCCTTTTCTGTTGAATTAGACCCTACTGTGTTCCTCAGGTTTTGCTTTGATCACAATGTGCGTGCAGTCTATGGAACCCAAGACTTCAGAAAAGTGTGCTATAGGGTAAAAATCCTTCATAATTCTAGCTCTGTCCTTAGTGGTGCAGGGGAAATATATATAGTCATTGGCATGCTGTAGCATAGCATTCAGGAATTGGTGTAGGATCCTGGATGCTGATGCCTGTGACACTCCCACGGTGTCCCCTGTGGGTCTCTGAAAGGATCCTTTAGCTAATGTTTCAAGTGCTACACATACCCTGGTCTCCACAGCTAATGGTTCCCCTTGGTTTGTCCTAGGTCTCATGTGAGGATGACAGAGGTTGCAGAGTTCCTGGATGTGTCTGTATCCATCCGGCAGCACAGTACTATTTCCACCTCATGCAGATGATGAAAAGTGAAACAGGGTCTAAATACCATTCTCCTCCCTGCCTGAGGTCTATCAGCAGCAGCAGCACAGACTTGAGCCTGTTGTACATACACATGCAGAAGAGCACCAGCAGCCCCTAACATTCTTTCCCTCCAGTGTAGTTTCCATGACTGTATTCCAGTAGGTTTCGGAATACAAGGCAAAAGACTACACTAAGTATACACGATTGCTTTATAGCTTGTTGAATAGCTCTGCCATCTTGGATTGGTTGATTAGCATACAAGTCAACTGCTTATTCAGTAATTAACATGCCACAACGTTTACCGTGTTTGCATAGCTCTACACCTTGTGCAGAGCCGCTTATTGAATACAAATTTGCATGCTATCATATGCGCTTTGCTCCAGGATGTGCACACAGTTTTAGCGAGCTGTGTATGGTTTATTGAATTTTGCCCATTATGTTATGTTATGTTATGTTATTTATTTATTTTACTTATTTATTTTACATTTGTTTACTGGAAGAGTCTGACTGGGCAAGAAGCCCATTTTCAGTGGAGGCCCGGGGGGGGGGGGGGATGCTCCACAATGGTTAGTACAGGAAATGCAATAAACACACGTTATTTAAGTACAGAACAAAAGAAAGGACCTCTTGTATGCTAACACAGTAAAATCAGCATAGGGTAAACATACAATAAAATACAACAGCATAGGAAAAACATACAATACAGTTGTTGGGCATTACATTCAGTTATATGGTTATATTCATACAGTGGTTAGTACAATAGAATAAACACAAATTATTTAAGTACAGAACAAAAGAAAGGAGCTGTTGCATGCTTACACAGTAGGATCAGTATAGAATAAACATAAAATACAATACAACAGCATAGGAAAAACATACAGTATAGCAACTGGCTGGATGTTACATTCAGTTATATTAATGAGTACTTTTTCACATAACTATTTTTATAAAAGTTGTAAAGGGTTTTTTCTTCCTTTCTTTTTTTTTTAGATTCTTTTGAGCATCACATTATCAAAAAAATCAAAGATATTGTAACACAGTGCCTTTGTCCCCTATATTTACACTCACCTTGCCATGCCTCTCAAATATCCAGACTTTTGCAGAATGTCCAGATTTTTACCTCATATGTTTGGTCTGTTCCTCATAAAATATTTCTTTTTCAGACAAACCACTGAGCATCAAAGTCACTAAATAATGAAAGACATTTGAGTTGTAGATTTCATATCCTTCAGAAAATGCAGGCAAACACACAACCTGTTATTCTACACACTTTCTAAGTGTATACGAAGAAGGGACACCTTATAGGTATGGACATCAGGCAGAAAAAAATGTTTTCTTTTTTCTACTGCTGTCTTTGCTGGTCAGTACTGGCAAATTTGGCTGCCTAGCATGAGATCTGAGCTTAACAAGTTAAGCAGGCGGTACTTAACATTTGTTAGTATCGGGTCTTGCACTATAGAAGCACTTAAATTATTTGTCTTTTTCTGAATATCAGAATGTAATCATCACATTGCATGTACTACAAGGTTATCAAGTTTTTCTCAACACTTTTTCGATTTTAATTATTTTCTTAAGTACTATGTTTCCTAATGTTTCTGTTTTATATTTAAATGTCCTGAAATGACAAGGCATGTCAAATGTTTGTTTTCGTACTGGGACCTGCCATATGTCATTTAGACTATTTACTACTTGTCACCAGAGATTTAAAGAGATTCATAACTTCCCTTCATATATTCATCATAGTCCAGCATCCCAGCAATTTTTTTCAGTCCTTGTGTTTTACTATTTCATGTGCTAGCAGGATGCTGTTCTTTGGTATGTGCTTTTATTTTTGTACTTGGAACTACAGTTTTTGCGTACTTCTATAGCAAGAAATCACTCTAAAGTAGGAGTTTGGGGCTGTGGCACAAAGATGCAGTACAGGATTGTTCCCTTGAATTTTAAAATGAAAATTACTCATGAATAATAGTTTTACAACTGCATCTTTATATATATATATATATATATATATATATATATATATATATAGATATATGTTTATGAAAACACAACTCATAGGAAGTTATGCAAATCCTGACTCATTTTTATGTATAACTTAGGAGATACAGCAGTTTATATGTTCATAGGAGTTTACTGGACTAATGGCCCTAGGGCCTTTACAAGCCTAGCGATGTTATATCTGTGTTCCCTAAGTGACCTTGGTTGGTCGTTATTTGCTGAGAAAGTCTATGGTCAGCACTAACTGCCCTGTCCAAGAACGACATGGTGCTACCCCCAGGGTAAATTTGCTGTCACCTATTTAATTGTCTAGGTTGCACTTGAATAGGGTCATTATAAAGCTCTGCTTCACATGAATTGGTAGTTTATTCCAGAGCAGTGGCAATCTCTGAAAGATGTATCTGTCTCTCAGGCATGTTCTGTTAATATCACAGGCTAGGTTGAGATCCCTGGAGCAAGTGACTCTTGTCCCATTTGAATTGTGGATGTGCAACATTTCCATTTGGTTAATTGTGTTGCATTTGTTTTATGACTGTATTCCAGGGCCAGTGTTATCACTTACTGTAATGCATTTTATATCTTACTATACACTGCATTCGGTTTACCTTCATATGTCCTTAAATGACATATGCGAACACACTATCATGTGATTCAAAACTGCAAAAAACGTAATGTTGAACGTCACCAAAGTTCAAAAATCAAAATCTGGAAAACCAGATTAGATGATTTTTTAACAAAAAAATGCGAATACACATCGTAATGCAGGGGGGCAAGCCCCCCTGCACACCCCCACTACTTTAATATACTAACTCCTGAGATCATATTACAGTGGGGAAGGGACCATTTCCCGATCCCTGCTATAGTGCAATCTGCACCCAAAATGCCGAATCTGCAATGAGCGAATGTCAATGTGCATTCGCTCATTGCACATTCAGCAATTTTTTTTTGATTTTGTGGATATTTGGGAACCTCCTTTTGATCTTTTTGTAATCACCCATGTGTGTCATGCACATATGAAGGTAAACCACTGCATTCCATATAGCTCAATGTGTCATGAACAATGTGCAGCCCATATATATCGTATAATAAACAAACATACTGAGCGGGTTATAGTTGACAACAGAAATCATTCCTCATGAAAATGAAAAGAAGGATGTTAGATGAACAACATTTGGATAAGGCAAACTACATTACAGACTTGATTAAAGTTAACTAAACTCATTTCACTGTTAGTTCTCTCTTTGTCATGGTTTCACATGCTACCGTGACACAGTTTTACCATTTGCAAAGCTAAGTACAAAAGGATGATAGAATATTAAAACAAGTTGTATCATCAGCCTAATACATTAAACTAACGTTACAATCCTCTGCCCTAACTCTGATCCACACTTTATATGTGTGAGTGTTTAATGGATTACATTAATGTTGATGTGCAATGAACCTGTTTATATATAAAATTACAAGGCTGATGACAGAATCTGGATATGCGCTGCTGGTAATGCTGTCCAGATATTTAATTTTAATTTATTTGTGTGGTAAGTTAAGTGGTCCTTCTATGACCATTTTTCCACAACCCATGTCATAAGGACAAAGGCAAATGCAATATATATATGGACAGATTAAAGTAGCCATCTAGCCAGCATGTTTCATTTTATTTTTTTTAGCAGAAATTTGAGTGCCTGAAGAAAACTTATTAAGCCACCATGTTCACACTTGTACATGAAACTTTTATACCTATACAAGAATGAGTGCAATTTATTGATATAAACTAACTGTAGAAACTGGCTTGTGCAGTGTGATATATAAAGGCAATCAGAGTGCAGAGTACAGTTCAGTGTGATATATAAAGGCAATCAGAGTGCAGAGTACAGTTATTCATTAAAGTAGTTGAGCAATGCCTGTCCTGTGAGTAATGCCCCCCTGTGATTGCTGAAGGAGGGTGAATGTAGGTGTATAGGAAATGTGTCCAAGTATAGAGATTAGAAGGCAATGTTTTCTCATATGTTGCCCATTACTGGGGACAAGAAAACATGACGTCAGTCCCGACTCACACCAGGGATCCTGAACTTGACTAGTTTTATAGCCTGCTTCAACCATGTACATCTGCTGTTTATTGGAGTAAATGACTCTAATAACTTGGGCAGGATATCTCTTTTGCAGTTCATTCAATTTGTGAAAATGCACTGGAATAGAAAGTTCATTGTCACCTGATATAAGTAGACACTAAGACCAGTAAAGTATGTTGTTCACCAGCAATGGGTGCCATTTAAGAGTTAAATGGGAAGAAAACTATAATAATTCAGCCAACTGAATCCCAGAATTTTGCTTAATATCTCACCACTTTAGTAAGATGCATGAGAAGAAAAATGTTTCTATTGCTTAGTAATGCAAACAGAAATAATTTATTATTTCTACACTGTAACAAATAACATCAGTTATGCTTAGCAGAATTGATTGCTCCCATGTTTTCTTTTTTAGTTATATTATCACATGCTTACAAAAGCGAATGATAATTAATCGACCCCATGTAAGCGAAAGCTTACAATGTCGAAACGTCAGAACAGTGATTTTCTTCCAAGGGAAAAATCGCTGTTCCAAAATTACATAAAGTGGGGGGCTTACCTCCCACCCCCCCCCGACGTGGAGGGCTGTTCCTACCCTCATCCCCCTACTTAAATATACCAACTCTGAGATTGCACTACAGCGTCAAAAATGGCAAAGTAATGGAAGCGGGCAAGCAAATTCTTTCCCAGGGAAAGAATTTGCTTAAAAGCCGCTTTGCTATTTTGCCTTTTTGTTCTTTTACATTCGATCGAGATGCATTCAACAAAATGCATCTGCAATCATGTAATAGGAACCCTTTTTTTATATACCCCCCCCCTCCTGTTTGCTGACTGTGGGCTGTCTATAATCATTCAGCCCATTTATACCCTACAGGGTAAGAGCTAATTGCAGAGGCTGACACTAACAAAGTCACCATGGGATTTTCATTTAGGCCCTGTCCACACTCTCCTGTGGCTAATGTAAGTGCTTGTGTCACTATTATGGCCTAGTATACCTTCCCTACCTACCACTATGTTAAGGAGTACTGCCATCATCGCTTGGCAAGTTGGTGAATGGCAGTTCTCCTTTACATGCGAGTGGCAGTCCTTCTTAACATGTGAATGTCCTCCGTACCTGCAACTCACATGTTATGGAGGACTGCTGTCATGACTTGGTAAGTTGAGTCCATATTTCTGGTCATATCTGTTTTATCTAAAATCATCCAAAGCCAGTAGATCACCAGTTGCTCCTACCAGGGTAGTTGAAATGGATTTAATGCTCACTCCTTACCTTTCCTACCTGAACATCCTTGCAGCTGAGCTACTAATCAAACTATGGTTGTCTGGATCGTTACTAAAGCTTTATCTTCCTATACCACACAGCTGGGCTGCTCAGTATTCTTCACATTCTGCCTCAGTGGAAAAAAGTGACCTCTGAAAACCATAATGGCTACCAGTCCCAATCAATTTTTAGGTGGCAGCCAATGTCACCATGTATTCCCTAAAGGTTTGTGACAAGCAAGTCAGGGGTTTATGTGATCTCGTAAAATGACAGAGGAAGATTGTACTGTAGGATCACATCTTATCATCATAAACCTCTGTTTTCCTATTACTTTCTACCTGGGGCCATGCCGTCACTTAACTGTTGCCACCTCTCTCGATTCATGCCATTCCACTACTTCTTCAGCTGTCATGCCAGACTTTTGAGGGTCTTCTCTTATTCAATCCATATATCTCTTGGCTGGATGTCCTTGTTTCTTACCTTCTTCCTGTCTTTCCCATCTGATACAACGTTACACAGGCATCTGAAGTAAAAATATTAACAATAGTATGTCAAACATGTCACAGCAAGGTTAGCTGTTCAGTCCAGGGCACATACATCTTCAGTCCTGTTGTTCATATCATCTGGCCATGTGAAATGCTAAAACATTTGCATTATATCAAAGGAGTGAGTGTAATAGGCCTGTATATTTTCATTCACAGTTTGTGGTATACCCATTGTCATCTCTGTGTTGTACCAACAACTACTACTGACACTCTTCAGGTAATGAAGGCTGATTTGTATTATGCACTTGTAAGGTCCTAAATAGAAAATTTAGACTTACCTGTGTATTAATCATCTTTATGTAACTCTCATCTCAAACTAACATAAAATTCTCCTAGAATGTGAACTATAGTCCTTAATACAAAAACATGAAAAGACTACATGATGCAGGCCTGCCTTCATGTGTTATAGCTTTCTTTCTGCATAAATCATTCACATGTGCCTCTAGCTTGTTAAACTTCCTTAATTCTAAGTTCAGAGATACAGCCATAACTTTCATTCTGATCTGAGATTCATAAAGAACTCACATTTAATATTAGCATGTGCATCCAGTTGCTTCAGAATTGCACTTACATTCTGTGGAAACAAATGTTAGGGAATAGAATACTTGCACTTCTCAAACTTTTCTTTCTGAATCATGGACCTTAAATCACAAAATATCAGATCGTTTTTATTCTTATACAAATTCTCATAATATAACGTCTTAGGCAATCTATCAGGCAGCTCAAACAGAGGTATTAACGCATGAGAGGGGTCTGCCTGAAAGGAAGCATCTGCTCTAGAATGGAATGCTTAAGCCTTTGGTAATTAAACTGACAACTCATATTAGACATACAGCATACTTGTTTAATAAATTGCAAGATGTGAAATGAAGATCTGACTTCTTTTCTATGGCTGTCTGGATCTGAAATATCTTTATTGAAAAATCTGTCAAGAAAAGGAGTTGAAAGCAATATAATATTGTTTAGATTAGGTCCCACTACAGCCCTGTCATAAAATTGCTGCTTTTTTGCTTTAAAAGGATGTTAAAGTATAGTTAATGCAAATGCATAAGAAAGATTTGAGTTTCTTAAAAACTTATAAAACTATGACTAAAGGTAATGCCTGAAAGAATGTATATTATTCTACATAATAAAAGAGCATGCATGTCGTGTTATGTATAAATGCAAATGTTTTGCTTTTGTCCAGGAGATAGATTGATAAGTAAATAGGTTCACAGGTTCATTGGTATTTATTAGGCTATTCATCTGTGATGATCTTTAGAAGCCTAAACATACATTCCCATGAGGGTTTCAGCCCTTTCACTTTAATTATTAATAACCCAGAGACAAGCCGAACATTTACAAGTTGCCTCTATTGATGAAGGATAGATAGACAGATTGCCTATAAAGATGAGAGACAAATAGACAGACAGCTAGTAACATAGATAGATAGGTAGACAGACAGATGGATTGACAGAAACATGATGAATAGTTTTGAAACCAGTTTAGTAGCAACCGTTTAAGTTTAAAGTTACATAGAAAGATAGATTGATGGACAAACATACATAAGATGAATAGTCTGAAGAACAGTTTATGATTAAAGTTCAAAATAAATTTAAAGAAGCAACCTGAATCCAAGCAGAGTGGAAAAATGTTTGAAGAGACAAAGTAGCCAAAAAATTGACCACTAGACTAAACCAGAAACTTTTACTAGAAATAAAG
>NC_056746.1:675785034-675837534 GCF_019279795.1 Protopterus annectens
CTGGAAGTGAAGCTAGTTGCAATTTCAGCATAATTTTTGTCAGAAGAACTGATTAAGGCTAATTATTCTAAATTACATCACATTATTTTCTTCTTTACTTTGTCTCCCTGTGGGAATTCTGAAATTTATCAATGCAGGCATGTTAGAGTTTGAGAGGCAAAACAGCATTATTTGATGTGTGACAGAGACTAAACAATTCACATTTCCACTGTCTCATTAAGTGAATAGGTTCATACTAGGCTAACCTCCCTTGTGAGCCATTTTAAGCCTAGCCAATTATCCCTTGTGAGACTCAAATGCTGCACCTTGTGTTTGTAAGGCAAGCATCTTAACCATTACGTAACCCTTCCACCTCTTTCTATTTATTTATTTAATTTCTACAATTGTGGCCTTCTAAGACTTTTGATGCTGTCATGATATAGTGCAGTTTTGTACCTACCATAAATGTAGATGTTCAAGTGTATACCCTGCTGCAGTCATCACACTTGGGTTATCCTGCCGTCAGGCGGTCACGCAGTCAGCCCGAATTCCAAAGTCTTGGTAAAGCGTCGGTTGCTGTCGCTTCTTCCCTGACGTCAGTGCGCCAGGGGTATATCAGAGGCATCCAACGCCATTTTCTTCAGTTTTTCTTGCCCCAGATGTCAGGTGCCCCTAATAGGTAGGCAATACATATATATATATATATATATATATATATATATATATATATATATATATATATATATACATATAGCCATATAAAAATAAAACAAAACCCTTAGGCACAAGCAAATACACCACAGAGGTGGTATAGGATAGAGTGGTAGAGATAAGTTCAGCTAGTTCAGAGGGGATGGAGGGAGGGTAACCTGGACTGCAGCAGGGTATACACTCAAACATCTACATTTATGGTAGGTACAAAACTGCACTATATTCATCGTGTTACCCTGCTGCAGTCATCACACTTGGGTAGAATCCCAAAGCTAAGGATGGGTGGTGGAGTCAAACAGGGTTAGAGGAGGCTAGAAGGTCCTGCAAAACCGCAGTGGCGAAGCCAGCTCTAGTCTTAGAGTAAAGTGGTAAGTGGTAATGTTTGGTGAAGGTGTGTACTGAACTCCAAGTTGCAGCTTCCAGAATATCTTTGGTTGGCACCCCCCTGATGTAGGCTGTAGATGTAGCTGCTGCCTTGGTAGAGTGGGGCCTTATGCTAGCAGGAACTGGTTTTCCATGGTGGGTGTAGCAAAAACGTATGCAATGTCCTATCCATTCCTTGTGATGCTGTAGCAGATACAAAAAACTGGTCAAATTTTCTGAAAACCTTAGTTTTATCCAAGTAGTAACGTAGCTGCCTGTGAATGTCCAAGGAATGTAGGAGTCTTTCTCCTTTGTTCTGTGGATTTGGAAAGGAGGTGGGTAAATGGATGGTTTGATTTAGAGCCACACTGGATACCACCGTAGGCATAAAGGAGGGGTTAGTTCATAGAGAAACTCTGTCTTAATGAAAAATGAGGAAAGGCTCTACTGCAATTAGTGCCTGAAGCTCTGAAACTCTTCTCGCTGAAGTAATTGCTAGCAGCAGGGCAGTCTTCCATGATATAAACTTTAAGTCAGCTGAGAAAGCTGGCTCAAAAGGTGGTAGCGTAAGTTTTTCCAGAACACAGTCGAGGTGTCAAGTAGGTGTTGGTGCTCTCCTGGGAGGCCTAATGTTTTTGGCCCCTCTGAGAAACTGTCTTAGGAGTGGATGTGAAAATAAGGGAGGATCCGTGTTGTAGTAAGCTGAAATAGCTGAGGCGTGGATTTTAATAGATGAAAAAGAAAGCCCTTTGTGTAACATCTCAGTTAAATATTGCAAAATCTGAGGTATGTCAGGCTGAAGGGTATTTTGGCCTTTAGCTTGGTTCCAGGCGCAAAACCTTTTCCATTTGTCTGAATAGGCTTTCCTGGTGCTGGGTTTCCTGGCCTCCTTAATAACATCCATAACAGTTTGTGAAAGAGGAGCTGGCTGGTTGCTTAGGTGATTTGCCATGCAGCCAAGTTTAAGGTTTTGAGTTGGCTGTGTAGAATCTGATTGTCTTGCTGTGTGAGCAGATGGGTAATTTGTGGTAGAATCCATGGTGGGCCCTGTGCCATATTCCTTAATAGTGGGTACCAGTGCTGGTGTGGCCAGTCTGGGGCAATGAGTATAATTCGGGGTCTCTCCATCCTGACTTTCAGCAGCACTTTTGTGAGAAGGGGTAATGGAGGAAAGGCATATACTGTCAGCATTTTCCAACTGAATGAGAATGCGTTCACTTTCCAAGCTTGATGGTGAAACGTCCTTGTGCAAAACTTTGTTAGCTGATAGTTTTGGGGGCTGGCAAACAGGTCTATGTCTGGGAGCCCCCATTTTTGAGTTATCATTGCAAATACTTGTGGATCCAGTTTCCACTCGTGGGGATCCATGATGTTTTTGCTTAGGTCGTCTGCCAATGTGTTCTTTTTTCCTGGCAGGAATTGAGCTTGTAATTGAACTTGGTAAACCAGTGCTGTGTTCCACAAGGTCATTGCTTGCTTGCATAGAGGGTAGGAGTGTGTACCCCCTTGCTTGTTTATGTACCACATTACTGTGGTGTTGTCTGTTCTTATGATAAGCTGTCCTGGATGTAAGAGGTCCTTGAAGGCTGTCAGAGCATTTTGTACAGCTAGCATTTCTTTTTGATTGATGTGCAGATTCCTTTGATCTGCATTCCATATGCCTTGAATGCACCGTCCTGCCATGTGTGCCCCCAAGATCTGTTGTCATAGTTTGCCTGGCTGGGGGTAAGGTGAAAGGCTGACCCTTGTTGAGGTGACATGCCTGTGACCACCATAGGAACTCCTGTTGAAGGCAGGGAATGAGAGGTATCATTGTTTCCAAGCTGTGGCTGTGTTGAGTCCATATGCTTTTTAGGTACCATTGTAATTTCCTCATATGCAGTTTTGCAACTGGTATTAGTAGTATGCAAGATGCCATGAAGCCCAAGGCCTGCAGAATTTTTCTTGCAGGGAGTTGGGTCTTTGTTGCCATTGCTCTGAAGTATTGAGTTAATTGTAGTTGTTTGTCTGGCATCAGATAAGCCATCTGGGCCGTTGTATTCAAGCTGGCACCCAGGAATGTCATATTTTGTGAGGGCACTAGTTTTGATTTCTTTTCGTTTACTGTGTATCCAAGGCAACTTAGAAGATGTTTTACAAAAGCCAGGTGTTTTAAGATAATGTCCTTGCTTTCTGCTTGGATGAGGCAGTCGTCCAGGTATGGGTATATTTGAATTCCTCTTTGTCTGCAGTATGCAATTACTGGTGCCAGGCATTTTGTGAAGACCCTGGGCGCAGTAGATAAGCCAAAGGGCAGTGCAGAGAATTGGTAATGGGTTGAACCTGCAATGAAATGGAGGTATCTTCTGCAATTTTGTCTGATAGGGACATGCAGGTATGCCTCCTTGAGGTCCAACGTTACTAGCCAAGCTTTCTTGCCCAACATGGGAAGAAGCTGCTGTAGTGTTAGCATCTTGAATTTGGGTACTTTCAAGAAGGTGTTTAAAATTGAAAGGTCCAGAATGGGTTTCCAAGCATTGTCCTTTCTGGGGACTAGAAAGAGCCTTGAGTAAAATCCTTGGCCTTGCTCCTGTGTAGGTACCAGTTGAATGGCTCTCATGTCCATGAGAGTTGTAATTTGTTTTTGTGCCTCTGCCCATTGATTTTGTGGCAGGTTTGGCATTCCTTTTATCCTTGGCAAGGTGTGGAAATGGAATCTGTATCCTTGTGAGATAATGTCTAGGACCCATTTGTCCTTTGTGATGATGCTCCATTTGTCTGCAAAAGGTGCTACTTTTCCTCCCAAGGGAGCTGCCAAGAGAGTTTTGCTTGGCAGTTTGAGGTATAAGTCATTGTGTTTGCCTTCTAGTAGTTTGTGGCCTGTCTTCTCCTCCCTTCTGTGTTGCAGTGCCCCATTGGCGGGGTTTGTAAGGGATTTGTGCTTGTCCTCTGCCCCTTGGGTGCCTATATTTACCCCTCTGTAGTCTGTCAGAAGCTGGAAAGGACCAAATTTTTGTTGGCCAATTTCTGCTGAAGCGTGGGGGCTGTACTTGTAAGACATCTTTGACCATCTGCATAGATTTTGCCTTATCCTCCATTTTCTTTAAAACCTCCTCTGCTTTAACCCCAAATAAGACATCCTGCTGTAAGGGTGCATCTAGTAACTTTGCTTTAACATGATCGAGCAGAGATTGTTCCTTTAACCAAGCATGCCTATGTATAACAGACCTAGTAACAGCTGCTCTAGAGGAAGCTTCCAAGGCATCAAAACCACATTGTAAAGTATGTTTGCCCACCTGTTCAGCTGCATGCAACAGATCCTGCATTTCCTTGAATTCAGACTGTTGAGGGTGCGTGCCCATCTTTTCTTTTATTTGAGACATTAGGAATTGCTGGTATTTAAGCATGTGAAACTGACAATTTAGTGCTCTCATAGCTAGAGTAGCTGAGGTGTAAACCTTCTTCCCCCACCTATCTAGTGCTCTGGAGTCCCTTTCAGAGGGTACAGGATTTCTAGCCATAGAAGCCTTGGCCCCCTTGGGACCCTGGAAGATTGCCTCTGGATCAGCAACAGGGCTTTTGTATAGGAATATGTGTGAGTCAGGCACTCTATAGTATCTATCTGGTTTGGCTGGAGCAGGAGGCAGAGAATCTGGATTTAGACTAGGTTATAAGAAAACGTTATCCACAATGTCTAAAACTGGGGGGATAGCAAGGGGTCTGTGCTGGGGGAGTAAAAGCAACTCTCGGAGCCTTTTCTTTGAGTCAGAGTAGTCCTGACCTTCCCAGTGGAAATGTTCCCTCATGGTATGTAAAGTTTCCCCAAAGGAATAATCTTCAGGGGGAGAAGCTGAGGGAATGGAGTCTTCAGCATCAGAATCTTCATAAGGGGGAAAGGAGTAATCCTGTTCCTCAGAGGAGCCTGAGGAAACAGACACTTGATCAGAGGAGGCATAATCCTCCTCTTGTCTAGGCCTTTTGTCGTGGGGGGTTGGGAACCCCTGATCAAATAAATTAAATCTTCAGCCATTGTAAGCATCTGTTTCTTAGGCATAGGGCCTTGACCTGGAGACTGAAGAGTAGTCTTTTTTGGTTTTAGAGGAGTCTTAAGCTTAGCATAAGATTTTATGGTGAGAGTAGTCGGTCTGAAGACACCTTCAGAAACCGAAGGTGTTTCTACAGCACCGGCTTCTCCTACTGCAATGTCGTCAGTAGGGCCTAAAGAAAATGGCTGCGTCAGCCTAGAACTCTCTGCTGGAGAGTCCGAAGCAGTCTGGGGATCCAGTTCAGCGGTAGCCAGGTGCTGCGTAGGTGCCTCACTGAAAACCAGAGAACTAGCGACCGGCCCAGCCGAGGCCTCGGAGTCTGGCTTGGATCTAGGCTGCCTTTCTTTATGTTTGCATTTTTTATGCATGCCGGTAGTCATTTGCTCCGACGGCATAGTGTAATTAAATTTCCTACCAAAGTAGTGTCGTGTGAAATCAAAGCGTTGCTTAATAGTTCGCTTATTGAACCTAGCACAAAACCGGCAACCAGTGACATTGTGGTCTGGGCCTAGGCAAGGTATACAAAAAGAATGAAAGTCCTTATGAGGTATTTGCTTCCCACAAGAAATACAATTGTTAACTTTTTCTGACATCGGACTGAGACAAGAAATGGTTTCCCAACGGGGTACTTAGCTTTGAAGACTTTGGACTGAAACTCGATTTGAAAATCTCAGGTGTCGGCCGACCGGCACTTGCGAACTGCTTCTGCTTCGGGCACCGCGCGGCAAGAAAGACTGAAGAAAATGGCGTTGGATGCCTCTGATATACCCCTGGCGCACTGACGTCAGGGAAGAAGCGACAGCAACTGACGCCGGACCAAAACTTTGGAATTCGGGCCGACTGCAGGACTGCCTGATGGCAGGATAACCCAAGTGTGATGACTGCAGCAGGGTAACACGATGAACATCATCAAGGTCTCAGTAAGACAGCAAATCAAAACAGCTGGTCACAGACATGTTGAGTTCCTGTTTAAATACTGAGAGCTGAATTTTATGCCAGTAATCACATAAAAGATTTACTACATCATTTGTATGAGGTATGCTCTACTATACTCCCTTGTGAAATGCTGCACCTCCCACACCCCACCATAAAATATCCAATGTCTGAGTCTATAGAACACCAGGAACAATTAATGCTTGAAAAAAGTATTTCCTTTTCTCCAAGTCTGTCTTAACTTGTCATAGGAGTAACAAAGAAACATTTTGTGTGAAAAACACAGTAGATTTTCCCTATGATAAATATTAATGCGCTGATTTCTGTATTTAAATGTGTTTATTTTATTTTTTAGTCCTACTAGGTGTGACCTATTTACTAGGGATACTGAAAATGACATTAATACTAATAAGGTAATTTGCCAGGATACTGTTTAAAATGAGAAACAATTTCTGAGAAATATCTAAATTGGGAACAAGGTACAAGTAAATGGAGAGGAGGAAATAAAAGGAGTGAGAAGTGCAATGAACCTCATACATTTCAGCTGTCCTAGTAATGAAACTGTATAGCTGTATAAGAGAGTATGCTTTGGAACTGAAGACAAGCCTTCATAACACTTGAACTGATATACTAGCAGATAATTTTCTTATTTTTTAGTTATTTGTCTGTCTTCTCGTCACTTAAAAAATGCTTTCTTTTAAAATTTTTTTGTCATCCCATGATATTGTAGCACTTTAGTTCCTGACAGGCTGAGGGCTGTTCCCAGTTCATTTGTTTCCAGTGAGGCGAGAGCTGATTGTGGAGCTGGCATTAGGGTTGCCATCTTTTCAGCAAGCTAAAGTTAAACACAGGGGTGTGGCTAGTGTGGCATTGGCCACACCCTCTATGCCTGACATCACCACAGGAGTAGTGAAGGAGATGCAGCTATAGGTATGACAGTTTAAGGTTATTACAATACACAGAAATTCCTCATAAACCATTGAAATACTGCAGCTATAACTGCCAAAGTGAAGGCTAGCTACAAAAAAAAAAAAACACTTACCCACAATTACTCATGTTATTTACTGTCACAGTGAAAAATACACTTTATTGGAAATGAAACACACTATGTATATAATTATATAGATGAATAAGTTTAGTATAAAATAAAAAAGCAAAAAACTTTAAATGCTATGTCTTATACTAACTATAACCATTCTAAACAAGAAAAAAAAATCTAGACTGCACAATACAAGCACACTAAAATAAACCACTTATTTCATTTTAAACATGTACTTCCCATTTGATTTGATTATACAAAGAAGTGCCCTGCTTGAAATAATGTCTGAATAAAAATCATTGCATTTCATCCAGTAATTTACAGTTATCATTAGCTCAGCTTTTAAGAAGTCCATATTGCAATGATTTCTCACATCTGACCATTTGTTTTTAACTGAATCAGAAGCTCTATCTGCAAATGCATTGGATGTTGGTATTGATAATACCCTATCAATTACCAGATATAGTGCAGTCAGCTCAAGCCCTTCTTTGAACATCTTCAACTGCATTTCTTCTGGAGATAAGCTCATGGTACATAATTCTTGGTGAATGGGCTTGATTGTTAAATAGTCCTGGAAAAGATTGCCTTTATCAATGTCCTGCAGACTAAGGGCAGTAGCCACATTGAGTAAGTCACTGAAAGCAAATGGCTTAGTTAAAGATAACTTTGTCAAGTGTAAACAAGTACTTGTTTTCACTAAAATCAAGCCACTGATATAAGAACTTGACTGCCATCTCCAAGAACATGATGAAGTCTCATTTCAGCTTGTTGAAAGAAGCACTGTCCAATAAGTTCATAAGTGCACTCAGTTTTCCACCTAAGAAAGCATCTTCTGCTCTTGTCTGCAGTCCTTTTCCTTGAGAGAAACTGTAACTAAAGATGTTTCCATGGCAGTAAGTGCTGCTTTTTCTAGAATACTTAATGAGCTCATTAAAATGAATGAGATTAATACTAAGGACAAATAGTATGGGGCAGTTTAGGCAATGTATTCCTACCATGCTGATTATTTGCAATGTTTTGCCATATCTGCCGGGGTTTAATCTGCAATGTATTGACATATCTGCCAGGGTTCTCCATGGGAGAAGAAGGATAACTAGAGTGTTGGAAGATTTTTAATATTATCTCAATGGCTGTCAGGAGTGGCAGCCACCTCACTGCCACATGCCTTAGGAGACTCTCAAATTCCATGCCACAGAACTCAAAGAAATCTTTCAGGTCTTTTGTCCTTGTAGAAGTAACCTGAGAAATGACTGCAGAGTTTTATAACAAAGGCTTTCATCTCATAAGGTTGTTGTGCTGTAGCTTTTTTATGGCTGCATTAAGAATTATGTGGGTACCACAGTTAGCTTTCTGGAGTGATGGGCACTTTTCATTTAACGTGTTTTACATCCCAGATTTTTTTCCATAGTTGACACTAGCATTAGCAGTCCCATATGCTGAAATGCGGGTAACTTATGGATAGATGAAGATTGAACTCTCGCCCTTCAGTTGCCTGAGGTTTAACCTGCAGATGAATGCATTTCCTGGGATTTCCCCCTTCTTCAAGTTAGTGTGACTGTGGAGTTGGTATATGTAAGTTTGGGGGAGTGAGAGGGTTTAATCCCCCCATCTGTGCTGCACTGGGGATTAAGCCCCCCCCCCCAAAAACACTTAAAAAGTGTTTTTGGACCTTTTTTTCAGCAAATACAGTTCAGGATTCTAATCCTTGACACATTTACTTTCATCTGTTCATACAGGAAGCACTGAAATACTGCTCCAGGTCAAGGAGTGTTTTTCTATAATGATAGTAATCTGTTGTGACATGTCCTGGGCATATTTATCAGGTTTTTTAATAGAATTCCAAAAGGCCATTCATTTTATTTATTTTTATTTATTTTATATTTGTTTATGAGGTAGTGCCTGACTGGGCCATACTCCCATTTTCAGTGGAGACCTGGGGAGAAAAGCTCCAGAAATAACTTACAAGTGATTTACAGAGACACAATGAAAAACAAAGCTAGAAACAAAGCATTACTTATAGTTACGGTACACTCTAAGCAATGTGGAATACATTACATAAAGATTTATAGAGATATGATGAAAATAAAACTAAGCATTATTTACATTGTTAAAGATACACCCTAAGCAAATATACAATAATTAATATTCAGGTATAATACTTAATACATTTTTTTTAACAGTTTTGAACAGAAAAGAGAAGTGAGATTAGCCTGGAGATGTGCAGGAACAGTGAGAAGTGGAACACCACAGGGTTCAGTCCTGGGTCCTCTCCTGTTTGGTATCTAATTTTCTGAAGTACAGGCTAACACAGATGATCTTCGGCTAATAATTTTGCAGATGACTGTAAATTAGGAGCCATAATTGAAACATCTAACAATGTGGACACCCTACAAAAGGGCCTCACTGAGACAGATGCCTGGTATCAAAGCCATGGCCTCAAGCTCAGTGTCAAAAAGTGCATTGTCATCCCCTTTGGTAAAAACTCTGTACCCTTGAGCTGCCACATAGGTGGTAGTCTACTTAACACCGAAAGTGTGATAAGAGACCTTGGGACACAGGTGGACAGTAGTCTCTTCTTTGATAGTCACATCACCACAGTAGTCAAGAAATCCTTCTATGTGGCACACCTCCTCACAAAAGGTTTCTCATCCAGGAAAAACAATGTGATTGTTCCCCTCTACTCATCACTCATTAGACCCATTATGGAGTACAGTGCCCCTTTTGGTATGTACCCCACAAGACATCTACAACAACTGGAAAGGCCGTAGAAATACCTCACAAAGAGGATTACTGACCTCAAACAGATGCCCTACGCAGACCGTCTCAAAAAACTCCAGCTTTACTCCATCACATATCACCTACTCAGAGGCGATCTCTGCCTAACATACAAAGCTATGTCAAACCCAGAGCTGTTGGACATGCTCCACTTAAAGAAATCCCAACCCCTCTGAGCTAGATGCTCTAGGGACCTAAACCTTGTATTCACAATAAACAGAACATGCTGGAGGGATAGATTCCTGTCCCAGAGACTTCCCATACTCTGGAACAAACTACCTATCTATATCAAACAAAGCTCCTCATTAGCACAATCTTGATGATTAGATGGGAAATAGGAAATTCATCCCGGGGATCACCTCTGTGGCTCTGCTCAACAGGGGCACAGGGAAATAATTTTCTTGGGTGGCAAAAGTCATGGTACTTTTTTGGCTAGGCTTGTATAGGCCCTAGGGCCAATAGCCTAGTACCTACCTATGAACCTATGATACAATAACAGCTCTGAATGAAAAATTGTGTTGTGATATAATTTTTATGTAGATTTAACTTCAGCATTTGACAGGGTCATACACAAAACATTGATCAATAAATTACTACAACTAGGCATTGACATACTCTTGGTAAGATGGATAGCTGCATGGTTTACAAGTAGGACATGGCAAGTATCATACAGCAACTGGACAGGTGAAATCCTTGGTCACAGTCAGGGTGTCCTATGACCATACTTGTTTAAATTGTATCTTTCAGACCTAACCTTTTCATCTGAGGTGTACTACAGTCTATATGCAGACGACATGAAATTGGGTAAACTGATTACATGTGTTACTGACAAGGCATGTCTGCAAAATAACTCAACTAGATTGACCATCTGGGCACAGGAGAATAATATGCTGATAAATACATCAAAATCTAAGCATATGAGATTTGGGAGACCTAAACTGAAAGGTGAATATTTAATACAGCACACAGTGATTGAAACTGTAGACTCATTTAAGGACCTGTGTATAATGGTAGATTCAGCTATGAGTTTTCTAATCATATCAACCAATTGGTTAATGCTAGTTATAAAACTATAGGCTATATAAAAAGAGTTATAAAGTCTAGGAAATCAAAACTTATGAAGTCATTGTTTGTTAGTTACATTAGACCCAATGATGGGTCATTGATGTGACAGAGTGTTGAAAGCTTTGGCCATATCAAGGAAGGGTGCAGAGATGAGTTGGCCATTATTTTTGAGGAGATTAACAGTGTTTGTGAAGATTATGAGAGCAGTATTAGTACTATATCTAGGTCAGAAACCATATTGAGTATTGGACTTGATATGTCCAAAACTTTCAACACTGTGTGACATCAAATACTCCTTAATAAGCTCACAATTTCAAACATCTACTAAAAGAATACTTCTCTAAACAATGGCTATGTTCCTGCACATCTCCTGGCTAATCCCACGCCACTCTACACTCACCTCTTCTCTTTCTCTCAATAGGCTACCTTGCAGCACTACATCACAAGCATAAACTCTGTCCTGAAAGATTACTGTCCCCTATTTTCTGCTCAAAATTGTTAAACAAAAAAAAATGTATTAAGTGTTATACCTGAATATTGATTACTGTATATTTGCTTAGGGTGTATCTTTAACTATGTAAATATTGCTTAGTTTTATTTTCATCATATCTCTGTAAATCTTTATGTAATGTATTCCACAATGCTTAGCGTATACCCTAATTATAAGTAATGCTTTGTTTCTAGCTTTGTTTTTCATTGTGTCTCTATAAATCACTTGTAAGGTATTTCTGGAGCTTTTCTCCCTGGGTCTCCACTGAAATCATTCTGAGCATTGGATAAAAGGCTGTTCTTAAGGAGGTTGCCAAAGATTTTTTGATGAATGCATTTTTCTAAGATTTTGGATAATGGAGAGAGAATGGCAATTGGTCTGTAATTTGAAGGGTCAGTGTAAGGGCCGCCTTTGTGGAGGGGTATGATATGGAATATTTTCAAGAGGAGAGGAACATACTGTTCAGAGATAGAGTGATTGATTAGAATAGATATGGGGTAGGAGAAAGTTACAGTGGCAAGTTTCAGAAATTCATTGGGCAGTTGGTCAGCTGCAAGAGAGCAATGCTTTAATTTACTCAGGCGCTTTCTCATGCAATTAGTTTGGATTGGCTTAAGTGTGAAACAGTTAGAGTTGTGTTCAGAGGGGTTGGGTATAGATAGGGGAGCATTTGTACTGTTATTTAACAAGCAAGTTATAGAGTTTATGAAATGGGTGTTGAACTGAGCAGCTATGCACTCAGTTGTGTTGCTGGTTGATGGTGCAGGAGTAGTATGTTTTCCTGGGTTTAGGAGGTGGTTAATTGCTTGCCAGAATTTCTGAGGGTTATTTTGGTGTTTTTGCTGACATGCTTGGAAGCATGTTTTCTTGTCTTTTTTATTTGTTTTTTGGCTTGATTTCTTAGCAGTTTGTAGGAGGTTAGGTTGTCTTTGTTTCTATTGTTATGGTAAATAGTCCAGGCTTTATCCCTTTGCTTGAGGAGCAGTTTAGTCTCTTTAGATAACCATGGTAGTTGTTTGGATTTGGTGTGAATTTTTCTAATGGGTGCTAAGCTATTAAGTATTTCAAGAAATGCCTTATTAAAATATTGTACAGGGAGGACTAACTGCAGGAAGTTTAAAGGTGACCAGTCATACTGCTGCAGTAGTGTATTGAAAATAGAGGGGGAGAAGTTTTTTTTTTTTTTGCTGTGGTGTGTTTGTATGAGATGTTAGCTGTGTGTATCTTTTTCTTAAGAAAAAAGGTTGGGGAGTGATCGCTCAGGATATCTGGAAGGCAGCTGGCTTCGTAGCCTATACTGGAGTTTTTTATTTATCAAAATCCAGTGTAGTATAGATTGCTTGTTGGACTGTTTATTTGTATGTGTGGGATAGTGAATGGTTTGACAGAAGTTGTATAAGTTTATAAAGTTGGTGTGATATTTGGAGAAACTGGTAAACCAGTCTAGGTTTAAGTGTCCTAGAATTGTTTTTTCTTGATGTTGGTAGAAGCCCAGCAGAGAATATTTTCTATGGTAGAGAGGTTGTTAGCAGGGGGAAAGTATATGACAATAAAAATTATAGGCTTATGGGAGTTGATTTCTAGGCATGTAGTTATTATTTCAGAGTTGGGGAGATCTGGGGGATGGAGTTTAGTAGCACCGGTTTGAGTGAGTCTTTAAACATGATGGCAATACTACCACTTTGCTTTGCTAACCTGTCTAACCTGATTATGCTGTACCCATTGATAATTATTTCCTCATTTTTTATATGTCGACTACTGAAACCAGCGTAGAAAACCACTTCAAATCAAAACTGCAAGCTGTACGCTAGCTGACACTCGTAATAAACAGGAACCAAACAGCTGATAGCCACTTCAATGTGCCGTGCAATAATATTCCCAGTTGTAGTCATGAAAAACAGTGCCACAAAGGATCGCCTCTCACTGAAATTATGTTAAAGTCTTTATTCACATAAATATTAAGTGCTTTCACTCGTACACACGAGCTTCTTCAGAAGATAGATAGATAGATATAATGAAGTGGTGATGGGAGTAGTGCTAGGCTTACCTGTGTGTTGAAGTTTTCTTTGCTCCCTGTCATCTGTGGGTCTCCAGGGGATTCATCGGGCATTTTTCAGTGGGGCCATGTGGTTGAGTGACATCTGTGAGGGGAGGCTGGGCCTGTTATTAGCTCCGTCGGGTAGTGGGCCGTCGGTGCCATGTGGTCGGGGTAATATAAAAAAAAAAAGGTGTTCTCCTGGTGTTCGTGGTAGGCAAAGGGGGGTCCATTGGTGCAATCCATTCCCATTTAGGTTGGGGAGTAGTGGTGGATTACCCCTCATGCTTCCTGGTGGGTTTGTGGGCTGGCCGTGTCCATTTCTGGGGAAAATGGTTCTCCCGGTGGTCATGGTAGGCGGTAGCATTGGGGGATAGTGGCAGATCATCTCCCCGGGGGTCCGTCATTGCATCTGGCTTCATCTGCATTGATGGTAGTGGCAGATTTCTGTTCATGCTCCCTGGGGGATTCATGGGTGTCTGTCTGTCTTCTCTGGTCATTCGGCTTCAACACTGTGCCGTGGTCATTTCAGGTGTCCCTCCATCCTGGTATTCAGTGGGGGTGGTGGTGGAATATCTTCTCCCTGGTGGGTTCGTGGGCTGCTGTGTCCATATAGATTATCCTGGTGGTTGTGGCAGGCATTTTGGTGGTCCATCATTGCTTCATCTGCATTGGTGGTAGTAGCAAATTACTGCTCATGCTCCCTGGTGGATTCGTGAGTGTCCGTCTGTCTTCTCCAGTCCTTCTAGCTTCAGGATGGTACTGCGGTCATTTGGGTGTCCCTCCGTCCTGGTATTCAGTGGGGGTGGTGGTGGAATATCTTCTCCATACTCTCTGGTGGTTTAGTTGGTTGCTTCTGCCATTCTTTCAACAGTTGGGTCTGAGCGCCGGTTTGCGCATGCGTACTGCGTTACTTAGCCATTACCGCTATGGAGTATCGTGCTGGGAGGAAAGGTAAGTGTTTTTAGGCTTGATTGTGTGAATGGTGATGAGATTGGGTGGCTGGTAGATAGGGATATAGTTAGAGGGACAGAATTAATTAATTATTTATTTTTATTTTTTCTCATAGATACACATAGGGAGGGATATTAATAGGAGATATTCTAGGGTTAGGAAGGGGTGCAAATGGTAGGAGGTGTGGCTGACAGGGTGGTTGAAAGGTGAAGTGTGGGCAGGCAGGGGTAAGTTAAGGTGTGGGGGCAAGGCAATACTAGGGGTTGGGGGGGATTAGGGCAGTCGGGCTTATAGAATAGTTTTAATATTTTGTTTCTCTTTTACAGGTGGCCAAATTACCAGAGCTAAGGCAGAGGTGACAAGCAATTGTGGCCCAAGCTGAGGAGCTGTTCCAGGAGGTGGCAACATCGGAGGTGGTTCAGGAACCTGAACAGAACCCAAGTCGGAAGAGGTGATGCACAGTGGTGAGAACCCCAGCTGGGGCAAAAAGCAACAGGCATCACAGCAGGTGGTAGCAGTGGAGACACCGGTTCCCAGCACATCGCAAGATAAAGGTGCAGGTAATGGTTTAACTATGGCAGCATTGTCAGGGGAGCTTGGGGTTGAGGATTGTGGGGGGGGATGACAATGACTTTTCAGTTGGGGATCTCAGGGGTGGTATGCAAGGGATAGAGGAGGTGCAGAGGCAATTAGCACAGGGTACGAGGTACCCGGTTAGAGATGCGACGGAAGGGTGGTGGGTTCCGGCAACAGTTCGGTCTTGGGCTCGGAGGTAGGCTCTGATATTGGGCTGCAGCCTGGGGACTGGTTGGCTACCCAATCTTTGGGGCAGGGGACAGGAGCAGTTTTCCTGACCCTGCACATCCCTGGTTTGGTTAAGGAAAAAATTTGGAAAGGGGAGTATGTGGATTTGTTTGAGTTGATTGATGCGGAAGGGGTCCAATGGCTAGTGGAAGCAGAGTCCTACAGAAAGGGTCCAACGGCTAATGGAAGCAGAGTCCTCTAGTAGTAAGGACTTGTTAGTGGCTTTAGCAGCATTGGGAAGGCAGAGGGTAGGTAAGCTTCGCCCTAGGACATGGGATAATTGGGTGGTTGGCTTTATTTATTTTATGGCAGTGCAGCTGGAGAAGGACAGGTCTTTGGCCCTGCCGCTGCTAGGCTATTTCCTTACCATTCATGAGGCGCAATGGTTAAGGCCGGGTAATGCGTGGCTCTGGTATGATCAGCGTTTCCACAAATGGAAGGCTGTGGACCAGTCACTTCGTTGGGAGGTGTATCATCCAGATCTATGGTTGGCTATGATGATGAATAGTTACGGGGGCTTTAACAGAAGGTTGATTGGGCCAGAAACAGTGGGTGTGTGTTGGTCATTTAATAGTGGCTCCTGTTCATGGGTGGGGTGCAAATTTTCCCACGTTTGTTCGAGATGTGGAGGGGGTCATTCGGCCACTGGCTGTGGTCAGCAGGATTTGTCCTGGAACTCTAATGTTATGGGTCATGAAGTTGGATTTGGTGGGCAAGGCTTTCAGCCGGGCCGGGGGAGGGGTAATTTTCGTGGGTCCCGGGGATTTGGATTCGGGTTCTTTAGAGGCAATAGAGGAAGGGGCGCCATTCCCTATTAAGGTGGAGGTTCTCCAGGGTATGCTTCATCGGTTTCCTGGTTTGGCCATCAAAGAGGAGATAATGCAGGGATTTCAAGGGGGTTTCCTATTAAGTCCACTGTGGGAAGGGGTGGGGGGGTTGCAAGAATTTATGATCTGTTCAAGGTAAAGAGGACATCTTGGAGGCTTTACTGGAGAAACAGTGTAGAGTGGGGTGGCTATTGGGTCCTTTTGACAGTCCACCTTTTAGTGCTTACAGGGTGTCCCCTTTGGGGTTGGTGCTGAAGAAGCGAGAAGGGGAATTCAGAGTGATACATCACTTGTCTTATCTGGAAGGGAATTCAGTAAATGATTTTATTACAGAAGAGGAGGTTAGGATGCATTACACTTCCTTAGATGATGCAGTAAAAGTGATTAGGGAATTTAGGGAGCCATGGTTGGTTAAGGTCGACATTGAGTCGGGTTTTTGATTGTTGCCTATGAGTGAGGATTGGCCACTACTGGGGATGCGGGTAGGAGATAAGTACTACTTTGATAAAGCTATGCCTATTGGTTTTTCAGTGGCATGTGCGACTTTTGAGAAGTTCAGTACAGTATTGCATTGGATTTGGCAGCAGAAAGTGGGGACTCATAAGGCAGTGCATTGTTTAGATGATTTTTTGTTGGTGGTCGAAGGAAGGGTAGGAGCACAGGACGGTTTGCTGAAGTTTACGATTATGTGTGAGGAGTTAGGGGTACCATTGGCTCAGCATAAGATGGAGGGTCTGGCAAGGGCATTAGAATTTCTGGGAATAACAGTTGATGCGGAGTGGGGACTGTTTTGTTTACCAGAGAATAAAACAGAGAGGCTTAGGTTGGTGATACATTTGGTGTTGGATAAGGATAAGATTCGGATTCGTTCAGCTATGGAGTTGCTTGGGCTTTTGAATTTTGCCTGTCGAGCGGTGCACCCAGGACGTGTTTTTTGCAGGTCACTGGCGTATTTGCTGAAAGGGGGGTAAGAGCAAACACCATTGGGTTAGAGTAGCCCAAATGGTGTGGGAGGACTTGGGGTTGTGGAATGGGTTTTTGAAACAATTTAATGGGATATCTTTTTGGCAATCAGACTGAGTGGGGCAGGGGGAACTTCAGTTGTTTATGGATGCAGCTGGGGGTGCTGGCATGCAGGCCTATTTCAGGGGTCGGTGGTTTGTAGCTGAATGGCCTCTGGATTGGGAGGAGATATGGAAGCGGGATGTGGCCTTTCTGGAGTTGATGCCTATATGGGCAGCTTTGGTGGTGTAGAAGGACCAACTGAGGGGCAAACCTGCACTTTTTCACTCTGACAATATGGCTGTAGTGAGGGTGTTGCAAAAGAAGACAGCTAAGTCGGGCTTGTTATTGTTGGTATTACATAAATTGGTTTTGCAGAGCCTTTTAATAAATTTTTCTTTTGCAGAAGTGCATGTGCCTGGTGTAAGGAATGAGATTGCTGATAGCTTGTCCTGATTTCAGTTTCACAGGTTTTGAGGGTTGGTTCCATGGGTGGAGAAGGTGCCAGAAATCCTGCCAGAGGAGGTGTGGAATCTTGGGTCGATGTAGCCAGGCGGTTGGTACGGCATTCATGGGCTCCTTCTACAAGGAAGGCGTATAATAAGGCTTTTTCTGATTTTAATCAGTTTATTTTGCAGCTGCCAGAGGAGGAAGGGGTATGGTCAGAGGAATTACTGCTGCGATATGTAGCTCATGCTTGGGGCATAGGCAAGGCTTTGCAGATGGTTATGGTGGATTTGGCTGCAATTAGCATTTTTCGCTAAGGTAGCGGGGTTGCAGGATTTCATGAAGTCTTGGACATTAGGGCGTATTTTGAGGGGTTCCGGGAGAATGGTGGTGGAACGTAAGGATATTGGATGGCCGCTTACAAGGGTTATATTGAAAGTTTTGTTGAAAGGGTTAGGTTTGTTCCAAAAGGGGTGTCTGGATTATTTTATGTGGGGTACGTTATGTACATGGTTATATTTTGACGCTTTTCATATTTCGGTGTTGTTAGGCTCGTTATGTTGGAAGGATGCCATTATAGGGGAGGGTGAGGTTACTATTGCATTAAGGAGGAGTAAGACAGATCAGTTGGGTAAGGGATGTGTGGTGGTGCTTAAAACTGACAAGAATCCTTGCATTTGTCCAGGAATGTGGGCAAAAGAATTTATGAGGAGGCAGAAGAGGAGTGTGGCTCAGTTAATTTTTTGTTCAGTGGATGGGAAGGTGGTGTCGAGTAGTAGATTCATAATTTTGGTGAGGAAGATTTACGTTGTATGGGATTTCCAGCAGAGAGGTTTGCAGCTCACTTGTTCAGGATAGGTAGGGCTTCAGATTTAGCTAGAGAGGGTAGTTCCATTGAATTGATTAAAAGAGTGGGGAGGTGGTCTTCTAATGCATTTTTGTCTTATATTAGATAATTTGTAGTCTGATTATTAATTTTTCTTCTTTTCTTTTAGGGAAGCACATTATCATCTTGGGGCATTCGTTCATCCACTGGGCAGAGAAGTGTGCTTTAGATAGGGATGATGGGGTAAATTTGGGTTTATCACATTTAGGGTGGCCAGTGTCCTGGCATGGTGTTAGGGGTCTTAGGTGGGACAGGTTGTTGTATGAATTTGAAAGGGCTAAACTGAAGATGGGTTGTCCTTGTATACCAGTCATTCATTTAGGGGGCAATGACTTGGGCATTGTTTCTAAAAAACAGTTGGTGGACATTATGCTGCGGGATTTGATGAGATTACAGGCATTGTACCTGGGTATGGAAATTGTGTGATCAGAGATGGTTCTGCGTTTGCATTGAAGGGCTGCATATAGTTATAGGGCGATTGAAAGGGTCAGAAGGTGTGTTAATCAAAGGCTGGCTTGGCAATTAAGGATTTTGGGGATGCATACTATTGACCATATAGATTTTGGGGATGGAGAGGAGTCTTGGTATCGAACGGATGGAGTACACCTTAATGACGTGGAACTAGATCTTTTTAATTTGCATCTGAAACTCTTTTTAGAGGATATGATTGCGGCTAGGGTTTAGGAGGGGGAACAGCCTGGGATCAGGCTGGTGGCGGAGAAGAGGGATAGGATTGTCCTCTTCTTTTCCCCCTCTAAAGAAGGTGGTTATTGGTTAATGGTTTGGTATGGTGGTGAGGTGAGTAGGTACGCTGCCTCTTTATGTGGGTGAGTAGGTACACTGCCCCAGTGGAGGAGGTATCAGGGTGAGTAGGTACGCTGCCCTGAGGTAAAATTCATCCAGGGTGAGTGGTGACACTGCCCGGAGATCATCGTTGCTGAGGAAGATAATTAATGTTGGTTTTATGTGTATATAGTTCATTGTATAATGCAGTTTAATAAAGGTCGTCAAATGTCTTTATGTGTGTGGTGTGGTTATTTAAAGGGGGGACGGGACAACTGGCATTTGAAAGAACTGGCTTGAAAAACACTGGCAACAAAAACATGGCATTGGAAAGAACTGGCATCTGACAACTGGTTTTAAAAACACTGGCATCTGACAGAACTGGCATAAACACACTTGCAGCTGAAAACTGGCGTAAAAACACATGCCATCTGAAAGAACTGGTATGTGGAAACTGGCTTGAAAAACACTGGCATATGAAACTGCCATAAAAACCCTGGCATCTGAAAGAAGTGGCATAAAAACACTGCCATTTGAAGCATGACATGATTTTGGAAAGTAGTTCTATTTAATATATCATATAAATTTACTAATGACCTAAGCAATGGAAAAGAGAATTGAAATGTTTATCCCATTACAAAACATTTAAAAAGGTAGAATGTTTAATGATGGTAATGGCACTGTAGATCCCATAGCTAATTATGGGGGAAATCATTTTAACCATTAAAAACTTGACATTAATGCATCTGATAGCAGTTGTATATCCTGCAGCAGAAAAAAACTTATCTAACCAGAGAAAAGAAATAAAAAGCACCTGTACAAACCATTAACAGAAGCAACTTCTTTAACCAGTGAAATATTAAAACAAAGACAACTACAGATGTAGCTCTGTGTCCACAGTGCACTCATCATCCAATCAGGGGGATAAACAACTTTTTTAAAGCATTAACAGTATAATAGCAGTAATTATGATTTACCCTGGGCAACAAATAAAAAGATAGAGAGCAGGACAGCCACAATGCAGGTCTATTACCCCAAAACCCCAACAACTACAATTTACTTCTGAAGACTGCAATAAAAACAAACAAATGAATAAATAGAGTGCACACACATTTCCACCCATAAATCCAATCTATCCCGAAACAATTTTACCTATAAAAACAAACTATTTTGAAACAGCTATGATAACTTTAGTCAGTAAAATGCCTAATGCACTGTTTACCTTTAAATATGTCTATATTTACATTTTCACTTTTAAAACTAGGGCCGGATTCAGGAAGGCTTACACGGAGTTCAAGAGTAGTGTAAGCCTCCGTGTAAGCCTCCCGATTCAGGAACAGCCCAAATCTCCGTGTAAGAGACAGCTAACACGTCTCTTACACGGACTGGGCGTGGAAATGCTCAATACCTCATTTGCAGCTTAAAGATATGCAAATGAGGTATTTGAGCGATCCACGAAGCCGAAACCAGTCCGTGTAACGGACGTGTTAGCTGCAGAAATGTACTCAGCTGACAACTGAGTACATTTCTGCAAAATTAAAAACGGAGCTATGTCAGCTCCAAATAAAGGGTGCATATGTTTCATTAAGCATGCCAATGGCCAAATATGTGGCCATTGGCATGAAAACTGTTGCAAAAATAAGTTATATAACTTTTTTTTCACGGGATTTCTGGGTTTAACTGCAGCACACCGCAAACGGGTGCGCTACCTAAAACTAAAACCGAAGCTTATAAGCCCACAGTTGTGGGATTTATGTATTACATGGAATGTCAATGGAGGGACTTGCAGACCAAAAACAATAAGGCCTCCGTGTAGTGGTTGTCAAGGGGGTAAGCTCCGTGTAAGACATGTAACTAGTCATTACTAGGCAATCCTATGTAAATGAGGGTTACAATACTGAATCACACTGCCACATAGGTAATGAGCACTTTCTGAGTAGTGTAAGAGTTAGAGAAGGGGGAGGAACAGAGTAAGAGGTAGGTGACATCACGGGGGGGAAGGATAGTAATAAATGTACCAGATTGGAGGGCAATGTAAGGTAAGAGATGACAGACAGACATCAGGGAGGGAGGTGTGTCCCAACAGAACACTAGGAAAGTCAAGAAATTGAGGGTATACGCTATCCCTACACTCAAAGTTTCTTGAAATACGTGCATGCGCGCGTGTGCGCGCGTGCAAGGCAGGTTCAACATGTGGGAGCGTGTTGCAAACCGTTTACAACGGTTTGCGCGGGCGTGCACGTGTGTAAGGCAGTGTGCGCGTTTTAACATGAATCAGCCAAGCTCACACCGTGTAAGGATGTGTGCGTGTAACACCGTGTAGGGATGTGTGCGCGCGTTTAAGTGACTGTGAGCGTGTTTAAGCTGGTGTGCACATTGCTCCTCCTCAGGAAACAGAGAGGAAACAGGAAACAACTAAAATACAGGGAAACTGCCAGAAGATACTGCTGGAGTTAATTGGTGGAAACAATTAGAAGCAGGCAATTACACAGGCAGACTAGAAGCCCAACCCAGCACTTAAAACACTGCAAAGAGCAGTGCAGGCTGTTTCTCACAAGAGATACTGCCAGAAACTAAGCTATCAGAATTGAAAACTGAAAAAGCTGAACTCAGAGCAGAAATGCTAGGGGCTGCCATAGCTATTATAATCAGGCATAGGCGAATTGCTGAGGGTGGTGACAATGCAGATGCTGACAGACAACCCAGAGTGAGGAGAAGGAGAAGAGTATACAGGCCCAGGGTCACCTACCATGGGTTACATGAGCTGGAGATAGTAGAGCGCTACAGAGTGGACAGAGACCTTCTGCAGCAGATTGTTGAGCTGTGCAGGCCACATCTCACACACAGAACCAACAGAGGGGAACCCATCCCAGTGGAAACCAAGGTATGTGTTGGCCTAAGAATACTAGCAACAGGTACCTTCCAGAGACCAACTGGTGATATGATGGGGATATCACAGGCATCAGCCTCCAGAGTACTGCACCAGTTCCTGGATGCCATGTCAGCACATGTCAGTGATCATATATATGTCCCTAATGACCGTGAGGTTGTGGCCAGCAATATGCGTCTCTTCCAGCAAATAGCGGGATACCCTGAGGTGCTGGGTGCAATAGACTGCACGCACATACGCATCAAAGCACCAGCCGGTGAGCGGGTAGAGCCTACATTAACCGCAAGGGATACCCTCCATCAACTGCCAGGTCGTGTGTGATGCCCAGGGCATAATAATGAATGTGTGTGCTGGCTGCCCTGGGAGCTACCACGATTCCCATATCTGGCATCTGACGCAGCTGTACCAATCATTTGCCAATGGGGACTTCCCACACGGACACCTAGTGAGGGATGCAGGTTATGCACTTGAGCCGTGGCTGATGACACCCATCAGAAATGCACACACACCTGAACAGGAACGCCATAATGAGGCACACGCACAAACACGTAATGTCATAGAGCGTGTGTTTGGGCTGCTCAAGTCACGGTTCCGGTGTCTGGACACATCTGGTGGAGCCTTGCAGTACACACCAACTACATGTACCCAAATGATCATGATATGTGCTATGCTACATAATATGATCCTGGAAACAGCTGCAGCAGGACCAGCACAGGGCTGGGCCAAACATCCCCACCATTGCCAAGGCCACCACAGGCAGGGGTGACTCGGAGGAGGAACAACCTGACCTTGTCCCAGTAGGCAGAAGGAGGCGTGCCCAGTATGCCCTGGCCTTGGCAAAGAGGCAACGCATAGCACATACACTTGGTCAGTAGGAACACTGGGACTGATACCCGCTCTGACTCACTCATACAGTAACAGGGATGCCTAACATGACACAACCTGCTTCCAAACATGTACGAGGAGTGTAGTATGTGCATCTGACAGAGGCGGCCCTGCAGCACCACCTGAGGCATGAATGCCATGTGTTAAGTAATGTAATATCATGTACCATATGCACACCTGAGGACCCCAACTAACATCCACCCTCAACAATCATAAACCACAAAAACACAAACCCACCTCATGGGTACCACAAGGGATAGGAACCTAGATGTAATGCTACCCAATGCCAGAAGTATAAACATCAAGATGCGTGCAGTGTAAACACACACAGTATAGAGAATGTAGATATCAGTGCTGTAATAGAAAACAGGGTCAAAGCCCACATCAGCACCCTGACACTACCAGGTCACACCTCATACAGTGATGTACATGTGCAAAAACATGGAACAAGATAAAATGAGGGTGACTAGCAATAAATGGCATGGATAACCACACACCCATGTTTGTACCACAACAAGAAGCAACATGGAATAGCCATGGTCAAAACCAATGGCTAAAACTGACTACTACTATATAGCTTGCTGCAGACCACTGTCCTAATAGCAGGAACTGCCCCAGGCCTATGTTCATAGGTTCATAGGTTCATACTAGGCTATCTGCCCTAGGGCATTTATAAGCCTAGCCCAGAGTTTTGTGGCTTCTGCCACCCCTTCAATTTGATGGATAATATGCCCATTATTTTGCTGTGCCTCTGTCAAGCAGTGATACTGAGGTTATCCCTGGGGTATACCTGCAATCTCCCATCCATTGGTCAAGATCTCACTTGAACAAAGCCAGTGAGGTGCTCAGCCTCACATGTACCAGGATGTTGTTCCACAGCATAGGGACTCTCTGGGTGATGAATCTGTCCCTCCAGCACATCCTATTAATATCTGTGTTGAGGTTTAAGTCTCCTGCCCTTGTAGTTCTGATGGATGTAGAGGTCTTGAGGTGAAGCATGTTCATTAATTCTGGGATGGACATAGCCTTGTATGTCAGGCACAGGTCACCTCTGAGCAGATGGTAAGCGACTGAATACAGCTGGAATTCCTTCAGTCGGGCAGCATAAGAAATATGTTTGAGACCCTTTCACCTCCTGTTGAGGAATTTGTGGGCCCATCCAATTGCCGCAGGTGTTGGGTCAGATACATTCTGAATGGGGCATTGTATGCAATCATTGGTCTGATGAGTGATGAGTACAGGGGAACAATGACCTCCCTTGATCTAGATGTGAATCCCTGCATGATGAGGTGGCCAATGTAGAAGGTCTTCCAAACTACCCTGGCAATGTGAGTGTCAAACAAAGGGTTACTGTCAACCTGGGTGCCCAGGTCCCTGATAACCTCCTCTGTGCTTAGAGGATTGCCACCTAGATGGGAACTAGTGGTAACCTTGTTCTTCCTGAAGGGTATGGCTATGCATTGTTTAGTGTTTAATGTAAGGCCATGGCTCTGGCACCAGTTATCCGTGTCTATGAGACCCTTCTGAAGGATGTCTGTGTCAGATGGGTTTCCAACTATGCTTCCCAGTTTGCAGTCATCTTCAAACTTTGTCAGCCATAATCCTCCTGTGTTTGCTCGTACTTCTGAAAAGTAGATGCTGAACAAATGTGGGCCCAGGACTGAGCCCTGTGGGACACCACTTGTGACAGCTCTGGAGTGTGACATGGCACCAGCAACTTTGACCCTGTGTGTTCCGTCACTTAGCCAGTTTGCAACCCATGCTGTGATGTATGGGTTCACAATTAAGCTGGTGATGTTTTCAATGATACCTGAGTGGGGTATTGTGTCGAAAGCCTTTGCCAGGTCAAGGTAGGCTGTGTGGACTGCCTTGCCCACGTCAATGGCCTGGGTGACTGTCTTGAAAAAGTCAACCAAGTTTAAAAGGCATGATCTGCCCTTGACAAAGCCAAACTGGATTGGATCCAATGTCTGCAGGTCCCCTATGTCTTCATTTATAATTCCCATTATGATCCTCTCCATAGCTTAGCAGAACAGGCTTGTCAAGCTGATGGGATGGTAGTTTCTGGGGTTGGTGGAGGCACCTCCTTTGTGAAGTGGGTCCACCATTGCCGTATGCCACTCCTTGGGCACATATCCTGAGGTGAGGCTAAGATTAAACAGCTGCCCTAACTGCGGGTGTAATTACTCATTGAGTTCATGGAGCACACAACTGGGGACACCATCTGGTCCCATGGATAAAGTGTTTTCCGCCTTGGATAGAGCAGTTCCCACCCCAGCATTGGAGATGTTTGGGGGGCTACAATCCTCTGGTGTAGATACCCTCCAGTTGGGGAGGGGGTGAGAAATCTGCAGTGAACCTGTCAGCCAGTATGTTGGCAATGTCTGTAGGTGCAGTGATATCTACATCATTCGAACTAATTCTGAGCATATCTGGGAGTTCCTCCCATGTTTCAAACATAGGTAAAAAGGCCTCATGATTGTCCCTTGAGTCCTGAGTGGGTTTACTCTCAAAACTTGCCTCGGATGATTGTATGGGGGAACCCAGTGTTTTACTCACAATGAGCAGGGGTGTGTTCCCTCCTACGGATTACGCTCTATCTCGTAGTAGCTCCTTCCTTGTGTTGTAGAGCTTGTTTATGGCTAGGGTCCACCAGACTGGATGCTTGCCTGTGGTACAAAGAGTCTTTGTTTTGTTTGGGATTGCCTGATCCATGCAGTCCTGGAGGTGCTGGTAGAAGGCATTTCTAAGTGATACAGTGGCTTGGGTAATGGTGTCCGCTGGCTTGGGGGCCTTGAAAGAGACCACACCAGTCCTTAGAAATGTGAAGTCGGCATTTGAGAAGGTCTTCACTGTTTGTCTTTCTATCTGGGGTGTGGGTGGGATGTGGACTCCCACTGAGAGTAGTCCATGATCTGATCTCACCAATGATGGGTATACTTCTGGTGTTGAACAGTGTGACCCCATGTTCGTGATGATGAGTTCTAGTATGTTGCCTCCACTTGTGGGGATTGGGACCAGTTGTTCCATGGCATTTGAGTGTATGAACTCTTGGAACCTTTGTGTTAGAGTGTTGTGGCTTGATTAGTGATCCCAGTCTATATGTGGATAGTTGGAATCACCCAGTAGGATGGTGTTTGGAGATACATTTATCCCCTTCAGTGTTTGCAGGATAGCTGTGTGAGGTACCTGAGTTTGAGAGGGTGGCATGTAACATGCTACAAACTGCAGAGCAGTCTTGCCTACGGTCACTGGCACCTGGATGGTCTCCGATGCATCGTGTGTTGCCACCAACCATGGGGTGAGGGTGTCCTTGATGAATATGGACACCCACCATCCTTCTTGGTGTTGTCCGGATTCTGGTGCGGGAACGCATGATATGAGGTAACACCCGATAGTGCCGGGTGCTGTCAGAAGCTGTGAACCAGGTTTCAGGCACAGCACAGACATCAATGTGCTACATACTGAGAAGGGCATAGAGTGTGTGCAGCTTGAGGTTGAGACCTCTGGCATTGAGCAGCATTACCCTTAGTGTCTTTCCTTTACTGTGTTCTAGGGTGGTAGGTGTAGAATCTGAATGTTGCATAAAAAGGCACAATGGGGTGGCAAGAGCATCATCCAAATCCGAAGCCCAGGGGTGACAGGTGCAAGCCGTCCCTTGCAAATCACCGTGGCCTGTCCAGCATGTCATCCCAGGCAGACAGACATTGGACCCCTTTGAATGACACCATAGTTTAAGCAAAATATTACAGCTGATCATCTTGTCTCTGTTTATGTGGCATCATACTTGGTGAAGGTAGGATACTGCTGAAGGTCAGGGTCACACCTGCCTGGCCTACATAATCAGAGGGATCCTCTATGTCTCTTTCCATGTAGTCCAGGGAGGTACATCTCAGGTCGTTCACACCAGCATGGATAATGACTGGGTCAGACTTGTACTTGCAGTTGAGTGACCTGAGTGCTTGCATTATGTGGTGGATTCCAGTGCCCGATAGGCAGCTTACTGTGACCTCCTCCATACCCGATCTGGTGAGCGGGATGTCAGTGTGTCTGACTATGGAGTCACCTATGACAAGTGTGTCTGGCATTGTGTTTGGCCTTAAGGGCTGTGACTGTTTGGCACACCGACTCTGTGGTCAATGTGTTGCATGTGCTGTGCCCTGTGGAGGCAGTTGTGTGAGTGTCTGCTGTGGTGGCCACTGCCGTTTGGTAGAATTCTGATCAGAGCCTCCGAGTATGTCTCTGTGTGTCTATGTGTATGATCTTAAGTTGTGATAGTGCCATGTGAGACTGGATTTGTGATGTGTGTGGTTACCTTCACCTTCTCTCTGGTCTTGCTAGTCCTATGTTGAGAGAGCTCAGCCTCCACTTTGGCTATATAGTTGCATCTCTCACATGTATGTGTGTTGTATGGGAGAAGGAGAGGGTTGTCAGTGTACATGAGGCAAGTGTAACATTGCCTCAATATTCCCAGGTTCACCAGCTGAGCAGGAGAGGACACTAGCAACTGATCCCTAGACATGCTAGAAGGAATAGACAAAACAATGTTGGAATACAGGGAGATATCAAGCCCCCCAAACCACATCATAGTGTTTGATTGACAAATACCTACACATACACCAGTGTTTCATAGTGTCATAGTCTACTACTAGGCTATCTGCCCTAGTGCATGTATAAGCCTAGCCATAGTGATGTGGCTATTGCCACCCCTTATAGTGGTAATAAGTGTACAGAATAGATTCTGAATATTGTGCCTCTGACTTAGTAGTGACACATTATGACCCCTTACGTAATTGAATAACATGACTGTGCCTCTGTCTAGTCTGTGCCTCCGTCTCATATGCAGTTGTCCAGATGTCTCCTGAAGAGAGTCAGTGAGGGACTCTGTCAAACATGAACTGGGATACTCTGCTAGAGTGTGAGATGCCTCTGAGTTATGACTCTGTCCCTCCAGCATGTCCTATACATGTATGTGCTGAGGTTCAAATCCTCAGCTCTCATGGCTCTGGTGGATTTGGATTGCTTGCAGTGGAGCATGTCCACCAAATCCTGATTGGACATGGTCTTGTATGTCAGGCATAGGTCACCTGTAAGTATGCGGTATGACACTGAACAAAGCTGGATTTCCTCTATTCTGGAAGCATATGACATGTGTTGAAGAACCCTGATCTTCATGGTAGGTACTTTTGGGGTGTCTCCAGCTGTTGCAATTGCTGGGCGAGGTACATACCATATGGGGCTTTGTATTCAATCATGGGCCTGATAAGGGAGAAGGATAGTGGAACAATGACCTCCTATGATCTTGATGGAAAACCCTCCATGATAAGGTGGGCAAGATAGAAAGTCTTCCTAACCACTTTGGCAACAGGGGTGTCAAAAGAGATGTCACTATCTACATGTGTCCCCAGGTGTCTGATTTGTTGTCTGTGCTCAGTGGGTTGCTGTCTATGTATTGATCTGTGGGTACTTTGTTCCTCCCAAAGGGATGAATACACATCAGTTGCATTCAGTTTCAGGCCATGCGTCTGGCACCAGCTATCCGCCTTTGTGACGGCATTCTGTAGTATGTGTGTGCCGGCTGATGTATTCACTATGGTGCCTAGGTTGCAGTCATCTGCAAACTTTGTCAGCCACAACCCCCCTATGTTTGCTTTCACATCTGAAAAGTAAATACCAATTAAGAGGGGTCCCAGGACACATCCTTGTGGGACACCACCTGTGACTGGCTTCGAATCTGACAAGGCACCTGCAATGTTGACTTTATGGGTTCTGTTTCTTAGCCATTTTGCAACCTATCCTGCGACATATGCTGTTATATGTCAGCTGTTGAGCTTGGCTATGATGCCTGAGTGTGGTATTGTGTCACAGGCCTTAGCCAAGTGCAGGTAGGCTGTGTGGACTGCGTAGCCCTCATCGATGGCCCTACTGACAGTTTCATAGTAGTCAACTAGGTGCAAAAGGCAGGATCTGCCCTGTACAAAGCTGAACTAGGTGGGAACAAGGGTCCGTAGGTCAGTAATGTGTCTGTGTAAGAGCTCCATAATGACTCTTCCCATATCTTTGCAGACAAGGCTGGTTAAGCTTGTGTGGTGGTAGTTGCCATGGTCTGTGGAGGCATCTCCTTTGTGGAGTGGGACCACTGTTGCCGTATGCCAGTGTTCAGGTACATATCCTGTAGCAAGACTAAGGTTAAATAGCAGTTGTATATACGGGTCCAGCCCCTTCTGGAGTTCACATAGCATGCAACCGGAGATACCAGCAGGTCCCATGGATGCTGTGTACTTGTCTTTGCTGAGTGCGGCTCTCACATGGACATCCAAGATGACAGTGAGGTTACATACAGCAGTGATAACTATCTTCTTTGGGGGTGAGGGAGGGGTAAATCGCACTGAAGCTGTCCGCCGGAATGTTGCCAATATCTGTCAGGTCACTGGAATATATGTTGTTGTGTACCAACTCTGAGCATATCTGAGGGTTCACAACCAGGTGTCTGACATAACTGAAGAAAGCAGTGTGGTTACCTTCATTGTCTTTGGTGATTTATGTCCCCAAGTTGACCTTGCATGTCTTTATGAGATAATGTAGCTTTCTACTAGTGCTGATCACAGCTGTCTTCCCTTTGGAGATGTTGCTCTGTCTTGCATTAGTAACCCTCATCTGTCATACAGTTTGTTTATGGCTGGGGTCCACCAGACAGGACACTTTCCCTTTGTGGAGAGGGTCCTGTTTTTATTTGTGATTGCATGGTCCATGCTGTCTGACATCTAGCTAAGGGAGGTCATTGTGGTTCTGCAGTTATCTTTCATCAGCATTAGAAATGACCACAACAGCCCCTGTGGGTGTACCTCATGCAGACACATCCAGCACCTGTAAAGTCCACAACAGTACCTCACCAGGAGTATGACAGAGCTGGAACACATGTAATGTGTAGCCTGATTAAACAGAGTGCAGCTCCACACACTGCCATGCTGTCCACCCAGATGCAAGCTGTGCCTGATGTAGAAAGCCATGTCCAAGCTGGAATCAATGCACATGCTGCACCTTGTACAATCTGAATGGCAGGGAGCTATGCACATGAGGGACCTGAACCCCAGCACTGACATATTTAGGACAGGCTGTACTGCATTATCCAAAACACAGAAGCCACCCCCACATGAGTAAACTACCAGTACAGGTTGTCCATAGAGACACTCGTTGAGTCCCCTCAACAGGAATCCTAATGAGTGGATGGGAGATGGGAGGTTTACCCTGGGTATCAATGTTATGTCACAGGTAGACAGAGGCACAGTATACTAAACAAGACATATGTCATGGCAAACTACACTTACAATGTGTTGATGGACAAACACACTCTCCGACTAGCATTAGAAATGGCCTAGGGCACATCGGTAGTGTTTGCCAATGTACACCCATGTTGTGGAATACACTACTGATGTTGGATGAGGCTGTTGTAAGTAGTTCACATCTGAACATAATGCAACATGGTCAGATAGGTTCATAGGTACATAGGTTTATACTAGGCTATCTTCCCTAAGGCAGGTATAAGCCTAGCACAGAGTTCATTGGCATACACCACCCCTTATATGGAAACAGTACTGTGCCCATTATTTTGTCATGCCTCTCTCCAGCAGTGACACAGTGACGATCCCCGGGTTAAACGTATGACCTTCCATCCACAGGTCAAGATACCTCTTGAACACAGCCAGCAAGGTGCTCTGCCTCACATGGACCGGGATTGTATTCCACAGCATAGGGAGTCTCCGGGTGATAACTCCATCCCTCCAACATGTCCAACGTACATCCCTGCTAAGGTGTAAGTCACCTGCACTAGTGGTTCAGGTGGATCTGCCGATTCTGAGGTGGAGCATGTCCATTAATCCCTGTTTGGACATGGCCTCGCATGTCAGGCACATGTCACCTCTAAGCAGACGGTATGTGAGTGAATAGAGTGGGAGTGTCTTCAATCTGGCAGCATATGACAGCTGTTGGGGTTCCTTGATCCTTTAGGTGGGGGACATTCAGGGTGTCTCCAATTGCTGCAGATGTTGGGTGAGATACAGCCAGAATAGGGCATTCTACCCGATCACCGGTCTGATAAGTGAAGAGTACAGGGGAACAATGACCCACTAGATCTGGATGTGAATCCCATCCTGATCAGGTGGGCAATGTAGAAGGTCTTTCTAGCCACTTTAGCAACGTGAGTCTCAGAAGAACGGCGACTGTCAACCTGGGTCCCCAGGTCCATGATAACCTCCTCTGTGCTTAGAGGATTGCCACCTATATGGTAGCTTGGGGTTACCTTGCTTTTCCTGAAGGGTATGTCTACACATGTTGTGCACTTTGACTTCAGGCCATGGCCCTGGCACCAGCTATCAGTTACTGTGAGTCCCTTCTGAAGGATATCCGTGTCTGATGCACTGTCCACTATGGCGCCCAGTGTGCAGTCATCTGCAAACATTGTCATCCAAAGTCCTCCCATGTTGGCCTGTACTTCTGGGAAGTACATGACAAACAATGGGGCCAAGGACTGAGCCCTGTGTGACACCACCTGTGACCAGCCTGGAGTCTAACATAGTGCCAGCAACTCTAACCCTGTGGGTCCCGTCCTTAAGCCAGTTTGCAACCCATCTTGTGACATATGGGTTTACATTTCAGTTGTTAGGGTTTTCCACAATACCTGAGTGGGGTATTGTGTTGAAAGTGTTTGCAAGGCCAAGGTAGGCTGTATGGACTGCCTTTCCCCAACAATGGCCTAAGTGACCGTTTTGAAGATGTCAACCCAGTACAAAAGGCATGATCTGCCCTTGACCAAGCCAAAATGGGATGGGTACAATGTCTGCATGTCCCCTATATCTTTGTTTATGAGCTCAATTATGATCCTCTCCATAGATTTGCAGACTACACTTGTTAAGCTTATGGGGCAGTAATTACCAGGGTCTGTAGAGGCACCGCCTTTGTGCAGATGTGCACAACTGGACCCTAACCAGGCTGTTGTGCACACTATGGAAATGTAAAGCGGTGATAGGACTAAAGCCCAGGATACTGACCACCACAGTGAAAGTACTGAAACACTACACTATACAGTGCTATAGTGTTAGGTCAGTATGAACGGATGTTGACAATTGTGTGCAAAGTATCCCATGCAAAACCTGCAGGCACAGTATACTCCCTGTTTTGTTCACACAAAAGCATTTGGACAGTAACTACACAACATGGCACAGAACACACAACCATAAACTGGAGGTATTTGTTGAAGGTCACACTCATCCACAAATGTGATGGGCTGCAGAGTTCAACATATGTAAAGCCCACACTGGGCATGCTCACACACTTAGATAAATGAGACATCTTTCACACAACATGCCATGGGAAGGCTGAACTGGGCATGCTCACACACTTGGTCCAAATGTTACTCCTAGCAACTGTGAAAACACACCAGAGGATGCTCATTCCACTTTCTAGACACTGATCATGTAAGCACCCTATAAGTATATCGGAGAAAAGGAATCTCTCAGTAATCCGAATAGCGCGCTCTGCTAATGCATCCGTCTCTAGTGTCATAACATAGTTAGGTAGGGGTTTGAATCCAGCAGGTGGCAAGTGTGAGTGTGTATGAAAGAAACATCCCTTTTGGCAACTGGGAAAACACACCACAGGATGATCATTCCACTTTCTAAACTCTGATGATGTCAGCACCCTATAAGTATATCAGGGGAAAGGAAATCTCCCAGTAATGCGAATAGCACGCTGTGCTAATGCGTCCGTCTCTAGTGTCATAACATAGTTAGGTAGGGGTTTGAATCCAGCAGGTGGCAAGTGTGTGTGAAGGGGGTAAGTGTGTATGAAAGAAACATCCCTTTTGGCAACTGGGAAAACACACCACAGGATGATCATTCCACTTTCTAAACTCTGATGATGTCAGCACCCTATAAGTATATCAGGGGAAAGGAAATCTCCCAGTAATGCGAATAGCGCTGCTAATGCGTCCATCTCTAGTGTCATAACATAGTTAGGTAGGGGTTTGAATCCAGCAGGTGGCAAGTGTGTGTGAAGGGGTAAGTGTGTATGAAAGAAACATCCCTTTTGGCAACTGGGAAAACACACCACAGGATGATCATTCCACTTTCTAAACTCTGATGATGTCAGCACCCTATAAGTATATCAGGGGAAAGGAAATCTCCCAGTAATGCGAATAGCGTGCTGTGCTAATGCGTCTGTCTCTAGTGTCATAACATAGTTAGGTAGGGGTTTGAATCCAGCAAGTGGCATGTGTGAAGGGGGGTAAGTGTGTATGATTGATATATCCCTTTTGGCAACTGGGAAAACACACTACAGGATGCACATACCCCTTTCTAAACGATATCACAATTATGTATGGCTTTTGATTACAGACATGCCACGTGTGTTTTGCACACACAGAATGCCCATGTGTGTGGGTTGTCACTCACAATAATGCATGACATTGATTAAACCAGTTATGGCAATGCACACATGATGTATGTGTGTGCCAAATACACATATGTACCTGTGACCTTCAATAGTTACCATGTGTGATGCCTGCCACATGTGAATACATGGTATTTGCACAGGGTAACATTATGACCGTGGTCTTCTGTGCAGGTGCTGCATGTGGGATGTGTATATACAGTGTGAGATGTAGATGCTATCAGCCTAGTAGTGAGGGATGCACACCTGGTCTGGGGCATATAGTCTACATGTTGTTGATGTACAGGAGCTGCATGTTTTCACCTGTTGTGGGAGTGGTAAGACAGTATTCCATAGCAATGCAGTGACTGCATGCTAAGAACCATTCAGCTAGGGTGTTGTAGCTACACTAATTCATTAGCATTCAGTAATTTGTCAGAATCCCTGGTGAGGGTCTGATGCCAACCAAGGTCAGGGGTCTACCAGCCTGTGTCACTTGCTCAGTGATCCCTTCCATGTTCCCTATCATGTATCCCAGTGAGGGACATCCCACATCAGCTGTGGTGGCATGGACAATGACTGAGTCATATGTGTCCATGCATCTGACTGACTTGTATGTTTGTGTTATGTGGTGAACCATAGTGCCCCATGAGCATATCACTGTGACCTACACCTTTTCCAGCCTGGTGAGCATTGTCTCACTGTACTGGACAATAAAAGTACCTAACACAACTGCGGCAGTAGTGTTGTATAGCTGTACAGACTGTGCTTGTTTGACACACAGGATTTGTGTGCTATGTGTTATGCGTGCTGTGTGCAGGCCTAATGTATGCCTGTGTGCCAGCTGCAGAGATGTCTGCCAGTCATGCAGGATGCTATCCTTAGGCTTCACAACTGACCTGTTGTGTTTCCATGCTTGTATTGCTGTCCGTGTAGGTCCACATCAGATTGGTATTGCTGTCACTGTAGTATGTCATGCCACCAGACAGGTTATGCCAGTACTGGGTTCAGAGTGCTTAGTCCACAGTTTGGCCATGTGTTTCCATCTCATACATGTGATGTACATCCATGGGTAGGGGATAGGGTTGACTGTGTACATGTGGCAGCTGTGACATTACTACATGACACACATATTCCACAACTGTACCATAGAGGTGACTGACAACTGACCTTTGCACATGCTACCATAGTATTGAGATTACATTGGTGATTAACAGCACATAGGGCCAATGGTGAAAAAGATACATAGGTCCATAGGTTCGTACAGGGATGTCTGCCCAGGGCATGTATCCACCTAGCCAGAATGTGTGTGCCTTTCAACATGCATTGTGAATCTGTCTTGCTATGCCCTTTTCCAAGGTTAGTATACTGTGCCTCTGTCTCACAGTGACACATAAGTGATACCCAGGGTAACCCTACAATGTCACATCCAGTCATTAATATCACTCTTGAAGATAGTCACTGAGTCAGTCTGCCTAACCTCTATTGGGATAATATTCAGGAATGAAGGGAGCCTCTGAGTTGTGAATGTGCCCCTCCAGCATGTCCTATGTATATCACTCCTGAGGTTCATGTATTTCCAGCGTGTATCCTGGTGGGATCTGGATATTCTGAGATGCAGCATGGCCATTAAGTGAGGGTATGACCTGGCCTTCTATGTCAGGCACAGATTGCCTATGAAGAGGCAGTATGTCACTGAGTAGAGCTGCTGTTACTTTAACCAGTCAGTATGTGGCATCTGTTTGAGCCCTTTGATCCCCTTGTCGAGGTACATATGTGGTATCTCCAGTTGCTGCAGGTGTCTGGTAAGGTGCATGCCGACAGGTTCATCATAGTCAATTATGGGCATGATGAGGGATGAGTAAAGGGGCACAATGTCCTCCCTGATCTACATGTGGATCCCATGATGATGTGGCCCATATAACATGCTTACCTAACCACTTTGTCCATGTTGTTGTCAAATGGTAGAATGCTATCAACCTGTGTACCCCAAGGTCCATAATTCCTTCGTCTGCACTTAATGGATTAACACATATGCGGTACGTTGTGGTCACTTTGTGATTGACAAATGGGATGACTATACGCTTTCTGTCATTCACGTTGAGGCCATGGCTGTGGCACAAGTCATGTGTTTGCAAGAGTCCCTTTTGGAGGATGCGTGTGTTAGCTGGTGAGTTGATTATGGTGTCCGGTTTGCAGTCACCTGCGACTTGCTGAGCCACAGTACTTCCATGTTGGCCTGTACCTATGATAAATATATAATGAACATGACAGCTCCCAGGGCTGTGCCTTGTGGGACACCACTTGTACCAGGTTGGAGGCTGACATGGCTCCAGCAATTCTACCATGTGTGTTCTGCCCTTGAGCCACTGTGCAATACCCATAGTGACATAGGGGTTAATATGTACACTGGTGAGCTTCCTAGAATGCACAAGTGGGGTATTGTATCCAAGGCTTATGCAAGGTCCAGGTAGGCTGTGTAGACCTCCTTCCCTTGACAGTGGCCTTGGTGACTGTTTCAAAGAAATCAAACAGGTTTGAGAGGCAGGATTTGCCATTGACAAAGCCAAACTGTGTATGGTGACATGTCTGTAGGTCCACAATATCTAGATATGTGAGGTTCATGATGATCCTTGCCATAGCTTTGCAGACAAAGCTAGTCAGACATATGGGGCGAGTAGTGTCCAGGATCCGTGAAGGCACCACCTGAATGTTGAGGGACCACTGTTGCTGTATGCCACTCTCTGGCCACATATCGTGTATTAAGGCTGGGATTGAACAGTGGTGTTATGTCTGGGTGTAGCTCTTCTTGTGGTTCATGTAGGACACAGCCTGGGACACTGTCTGGTCCCATTGATGCAGTGTTTATTGCTTTGGGAAGGGCATCTCTTACCTGAGCATCTGTGATGTCAGGGGGGGGCAGCACTGTGCCATGAGACATATTTGCCCTTTTGGTGTGGTGTGGGGAGAAGGCAGCATTGAACCTGTCCACTAGGATGATGGCAATGTCTGTGTGTTTTGTATTTTGTGTGACATCTTGGATTACCTCTGAGCATATCTGGGTAGTACCACCCAGGTTACTAACATAACTACAGGCAGCCTTGTGATTATCCTCAGTGGCTTGTGGAATCCTCTCTCAAAGATGGCCTTAGACAATCATATGGGTGCCTGTAGTTGTCTTCCAATACTCATCAGTGGTGCCTTCACATTTTGGGAGGTTGTTGTATCATGTAGTGGCGTCATCCTTCTATTGTATAGTGTGTTTATGGCTGGTGTCCGGCACCCAGGACATCTGCCTTTGGAGAATTGGGTCATGCTTTCATATGTGGCTTCATGATCCATGCATTCCTGAATGTGTCCATAGAATGCCTTTATACAGGTATCTGCAGTCTGGTCCATATTTTCAACAGGCCTTGGGCCTTTGAAGGTTTCCACATCATTTATGAGGGGTGTGAACTTGCTTGACATGAGCTGTTGACAGACGTGCCGCCTCCAGACAGAGCAAGGTGAGGGTCACAGTTAGCTACCTGTCGGGTGATAGAATGTGCCACATAACACAGGCACACAGGTCACTCCACAGCAAGTACAACTATGAGGCAGACATTGTCCATGCTGGTGCAAACAACCTGAGACGTACCTCCCTGGACCACATGGAAAGAGACACAGAGGAGCTCTTACAGCACCCTCTCAAACTCAGGACTCCCACACAGCCTTCATGCTGACACAGGAGAGTTTAGATTACTCTGCAAACACCATCATACTGGGTGACGTCAGCTACCCAAACATAGACTGTGAACATTACACAAGCCACAATACCCAAGCTCTAGGGTTCCCATAGATCAGACATTCTTTGGCTATGGAACAGGTAACCAACCTTCCCACAAGAGGGGCAGATATACTAGACCTGATCATCACAAACATGAGTACAAACTGCTCACCACTGGGAGTATATCCTTCATTGTTGCAATCAAACCATATACGAATCACACTGGAGTACTGGATCCCCTACATATGCAAACCTCAAACACATCGATGTGTGTGTGGGAAATATCCCTATTAGCAACTGTGACAGTACAGTACAGGATGCAGATCCCCTTTTGAAACACTGATGATGTCAGGACTGTATAACTATATTACCTGTAGTAAAGTCCTCCAGTAATTTGCATAGCGCTCTGCTAATGCGTCTTTCTCCAGTGTCATAACGTAGTTAGGTAGGGGTTTGAATCCTGCAAAGGGAATGTATGTGTGTTAGTATGAGTGGGGTTTATGTGTGTGCACAATGCTGGGAGGCTTAACTGCCTTTTGCCAACTGGGAGAACACACTACAGGGTGCACATCCCTCCTCCTACACACAGATGATGTCAGCACCCTCTAAGTACAGCATTAGTAAGGATTTCTCCAACTACTGCAAATAGCACACTCTGCTAATGTGTCTGTTTCTACTGTCATAACACAGTTAGGTATGGGTTTGAATCTTGCAAATGGAAAGTATGTGTTTTACTGTTGGTGGGGTTAGTGTGTGTGCACAATGATGGGGTGGGATGTGGCTTTTGCCACATGGGGCTATGCACTGCAGGGTGGTCATTACCCTTAACAGGCAGTGATGTTGATAGCACCCTATACAAACAAAACTACAAAAGAGAAGGTGGTGGTACCAATAACACATGTAAGGTAACACTTCTTCAAGTAATGTCCACAAAACGGAGTAGGATAATCAAACAATTCTTTTATTCTATACAGACAACATGACAACAGACAACTGCCAGTACTCAGTATAGTGTTACATGCTACTGTAACACGCACATGTACCGAATATACCTAGATAGTGTTCTGAAGCCTGAATGTGGCAAGTGTGTGGATGTGGGATGTGTCTGTGTGTGCATTTCCATATGGGAAACATGTTTGATGTGGCAATCAGGGTACTACAGTACCTGATGCACATTACATCTTTCAACTGATGAGGTTGCCTGCACCCTGTGAGTACAGGTAGAGAAGGGGACGCCAGTAGTAAACAACATAGTGCACTTCTCAAATGTGTACCTGTCATGTATCAACAGCTACTCATGTAGGGTGATAAATAATGGGAATGGCAGGTGAGCGTGTGCATGTGTGTGGGTAGCAGGGTGTGTATAAATGCATGTGTGACAGAACAGATACATATAGCTGAATCTACATAACAGCACAAGATGTGCATTGCCATAGTCAATGTTAGCATGTGATGGTGTGCAGCTGGTACACTTTGGTAAGTAGTATGGGTGCAGATAACAATTGAGGACATTCATACAGTTACTGCAGCAGGACTGCTGGGATATACACACAATTATACTGGAACAGTGAACAGTTACCAACATGTTACTACTTATACACATCTATGTAGTCACCCTGTGCATCAGCAACGTGTTTACCTTTACCTGCACCGATGTTGTAGTATGCAGGAGGTGGCACAGTGTCATCATATGCACAGGGTGTGGGTTAGGTATGCCCAAGCCAGCCACTGGTAACACCAATTGACATGTGTGTGTATGTGTGTTTGTGAGGGGCAGCAGTACAGGGTGGACCGGTGTTGGTGCAGTGTGTGTGTGTATGTGTTTGCCCTAGGTGTTAGGTTTCTGCATGTGTGTAAGCACGCACACAGTCCCACATAATGGCTGCCATGTACAGGGTTTTGTGGACAGCCACAGACTGCACCTGTCAGGTCATCCAGATCAGTGTCTGTGGGCACGGACACGGTACCTGTGCCTGGCAGGGTGCTACGGGCCGTATCCGGTACTAACCCAGACTGGGTACTGTCATCGGAAGCAGGGGTGTGTTGACTGGACACAGTTCCCTGTTGGGACTGTCCAGAGCCACGTGCACGTGGTCTCCTGGGGCGTCTTGATGACAGCACAGACCCAGCATTGCTGGGGCTGGTGCTGGCACTTGAGGTGCGCGAGTGGGCCTGTTGTCGTCCGGCCACTGCCAGCTGGTGCTGTTGCTGGCATACGGCCACGTCGGCGCAAACGCACACCATCGCCCTGGCCCATGGACATCTGGTTGTGGAGCAGCTGTTCTATGCCCCCACAACGTCTGTCAACGACATCTGTGAAGTTACGGATAGCATTCGCAACGCCACGCATGCCGTCTGTCATGGCTGTGCGACATGCTCTCAGCTCCCTCAGACCCTGTCTGGTGTACCTTTCCATACGTGCCTGTGCCTGCATGACAGTTCAAACATAGTGGAGGTTGACATACCTCCTTGGGCACGTCGGCCAGAGGCAGTACGGCCACGGATGCCCCACGAGAACCCATGGGCGACTGTCTGCGTGGTACCATTGGAGGCCCCTGCTCATGGCTGCCTTGTGGGGATGCATGTACCACAGGTACCACATTACCCTGATCTATGCCCACTGCAGACTGTCCATCACCTAGGGACAATGGTGACAAAGGATGTAACGGCAGGATGACTGTGCGCATTGACGGGTTGAAAGCTGTGTACTGTCAATTGGCTGACCAATGGTGGACCCAGACACACCTTCCTGCACCATTACAGACATTTCATCATCATCAGTACCTGGGGCACAAGATTCAGGTTCCCTGCTGCAGGTCACCAGAGCAGCACCAGAACCTACGGAGGAAAACATGGAACACAGATTACAGTCTCAATACATATTTGACAGAGATGCACTTCAATACTAATGCACACATTCAGAAATGGACACATGCACTCATGGACACTAACACACATGCACACTTGGGCACAGGCACACTTGCACACATGCACACCCCACAGTAAACACACACATCAGTACCGTGTCACACTACTCAATTTACTACAACTGTGTATTACAGGTATTGTGAACACAGTCACCAGCATGTCTACTACAGAGTTACACTACTCTTCCTAGTTTTATAAATTGTTTTACAGATAATGTTAAAAAGACTCACCAGCATGTATGGCCTGCCTCGTTGCTAGATGGGAGGGACCTGGAAGTGTGAAGAGAGTAATGTCAGTGGGCACATGTGTGCCATTTGTTTTGCACATGATACAGTACAGTAGTACACTAGTTCCCTTATACACATCAGCTGCACATAATGTCTGTATATATATCATGATGACAGATACATACCACATGCACACCTTATGCGTGCATGAAGTAACAGTGTACAGAACAGTCATATGTACATACCAGGAGTTAACTCTAATCTCACCCTTACCTCTCTTCAAACGACAACTCAAACTGTACTTCCAAAACCACTGGCTTTGTTCTTCTTGGAGTCCAGGCTAACGTCCCTCTCCCTACCCTCTCTTTACCTTTAACCCCTCATTGTGCATAGAAACTAGCTTCTACCCTGTTTCTTTCACCTTGATGTCCTTCTATGCTCTGACCTACTTCTCCCATCCCTCCCACCTCCTCTTGACTGTCTTCCTTCTTTTCCTCACTTCCCTTCTTGACTCCTGCCTCTTCCATATCATTGTATCTTTCATACTCCTTCTACTTCTCTACCCTTCTGAGCCCTAACTATTATGTATATGGCTTTTGCCTTATTGCATAACCGTTATGCTTTAGGTAGGATTGCTTTGAAACCAACGGTACATTGTGTATGACTCTAAACTGTTTGAGTTCCTTACATGTATGTTGATTTAATTAACAGGCTGGTGTACAATTCTATCATGTTGGCTGTCTGTATTAACAACTTGTCTGTCTGCCTTTATTACGTTATGTGTGGAGCTTTTCTCCACAGGCCTCTACTGAAAATGGACATATATCCAGCTAGACTATCTGGGTCAACAAATGTAAAAGTAATAACAATAAATGAATATGGCATCTTACCTGCACGCCGGTGTCTTGCTGCTGTGTGGATCCAACCTCCATCATGATGCATGAGTGTTGCTGTTGTTGTTCTGGGGCTGGATCCACAACACTTAGCAGTAGCCCCTCCTGTCTGGTGAAGGGGATGTGTGGCCACCCCCCCCACCTGTGGCAACCTGTTGCCTGCGGATATCTGCAGCACGCTGGCGGACATTTCTAATCAAATCACTGCAGTGATGTCTCACCTGCTCATATGTCCTATCATGCATGCCAACATCATTTATCCTGCTAACGAGGTTTTGCCACAGTGCAGACCTCTCCTGCTGATTCTGGGTGGTGCGTGAGAACAGGATGGCATAGTCACGCACCAGGCTCTGGTGAATCACGTCATCCTCTGCAGCAGAATATGATGGGTTCCTTTTGGAGCCATGTCAAGCTGGAAAGGTACACAAACAGGTTATCAGCATAGTATCTCAACAATACATGGTACACATTCTATACAGGGAGTATTAACTTCTACTTATTACTGCTTGGTTAAAACTTGATTACAGTGTAGCTATCATTCTATGTCATTTGTACTAAGCACTTGGCCTTCAGACCAGTTGTTTTACATTAGGGAGGTTGGTGGCAAGCACTGTGGTGGCAGGACACATATCTTTCATCCATTGAAGTTGGGAACTGCTGATTGAGGGCCCAGTGTACAAGTGTATTAGTTCTGGTATGGGCAGTTGGCCTTCAGGCCAGTTATTTAACATTAACAAGGTTTGTGGTCTGCACTCGTGTGTGACAATAGGCTGTACTCTGCCATTCATAGCTGGGGACATCTGGTTTCAGGTTTATAGTGCCTGCATATCTGAGCTGTATCTTACTGACATTGCTACACCTTGTTTGCTGTAGCAACCACTACATCCAGGCCTCCTGGATCTACCTTTGTTTATATGCTTGTTATTTGTTAGCTTGTTATTTCACTGGTATGCTACTTCCACATAGTACACAGCTTCTCAACACGTCTGTGACTCACTACTGATATCTGCATTGCTTACTGTACGTATTTCCATGTTACACATGACAGCAAGTGACTGCTTCTCATTGTTGCATTTACTTAATTGTGACACATTGCACTTAGGTTACCTGGCACTTGCTCACTGACGCTTTTATATCAGTCAGCAGTTGTAGGTAATGTCAGTACACCCTCACTCCCCACTGGACCTTGTTTTCAATCATTAATTATTACAGAATTCACAATAGTATTCTAGCATGTCCAGAGGTCAGTTGTCAGTTCCTTCCCCAGTCCAGCTGGTGAGTGTGGTACTCCAGAGACAATGTTAGAACAGATGCATGTACACAGACAACCCGGTCCTCCTAACAACAAATTCAAACTCATGTGAGTGATGCAACCATATACCAAACTGGAGGCTAGGCTCTGTCTACTCAATACCGCCATAACCAGTCAGGTGGCGAAGGAGACCACTCACTACACTTCCAGTCTCACATAGACCTACCACAACAGCGGACCTAACACATGATCACACATGAACATACTTGTAGGCTCGGACCACAGCTCTGCCTATGCAGCAGAGACCTCCTAAGCAGACATCCAGGCAACCACTACCACGGAAACGAACATGTGCAACACATATCACACAAAGCCAATGTGCTGAACACTCACAGCCATTAACAGTAAACAACACACCTCATACACCTGTACTAGGTGCCTCTATCATCAGGCACACTAACATCACGTTCACCAGGCTTAACGAGGTGAGGGTCACGGTGTGCAGCCTGTCGGGCACTATGACCTGCCACATAACACAAACACTCAGGTAACCCCAAGGCAAGTACAGGTATGACTCAGTCAATGTCCATGCTGGTGTGAATGGCCTGACACATTCCTCCCTGGACTACATGACATGAGACAGTACAGAGCTCTCTGAGCACGTAGCCCAAGACAGTTTGACCCTGACCTTGAGTAGCATCCTACCCTCACCTAGAACGATGCCACAATATCAAGGCACGATGATCCCTTCCAACAATTGACTGACATACTGGTGTCATTCACAGGTGTGCCAATGCCTGCCATCTTGGGGTGGTATGCTTTGCTAGGGACAGCTTGCACCTGTCACCCCTGTCCTATTGGAATTTGGCGGAGCCTCTTGCTACACCCATAGTGCCTGTATTAGGCAAGGCTCATAAGGCAAACCCACATCCATTTGTATCACAAAGGATGAGGAAGTAAGAGTGATGCTACTCAACACCGGAAGTCTAGACCTAAGGATGCACGCACTCAAAACCCTACTTAACATTCTGGACATCGATATCTGTGCAGTAACATGAACCTGTTTCAGGTTTCACAGGAGCACACCAGTACTACCAAGTTATAGCTGTTACCATTCTTGTCGGCCCCAACACTTGAACAAGGGAGGGGAGTATCAGTATTCAATGCAGATTCCCACGCCTCCACATTGGTGGCACAGTACAACATAGGTGTTAGGCCATTGAGTACAGAAGACGTAGTTGGGGACCTGGGGAAGAAACATGGTAGCGGTCTGTCATTTGTCAACCACATGGCCAACGTGGATTGAAAGACATGTTATATAGCCCAGCTAATCATGAGGGATTCACATGTATGGCAGGGGAGGTCATTGTGCCTCTTTACTCATCCATCATCAGGCCTATAATTGCGTACAATGCACCTTTTGGGATGTACCTAACCAGACACCTACAGCAACTGGTACAGGACAACAGTACCTCATCAAGGGGATGCAATGGCTCACACAGATGTCATATGCTGCCCAGGTAAAGTAAATCCAGCTGGACTCAGTGGCATACTGCCTGTTCAGAGGCAATCTGTGCGTGCCATATACAGCCATGTCCTACCCAGCAGTAATGAACATGCTGCACCTCAGGCAATCAGAGTCCCATACAGCCACATGCTCAGGAGAGCTGGACCTCAGCACTGACATACATGGACATGCTGGAGGGGCATATTCCTAACCGAGAGGCTCCCTTCACTCTGTAATGAGCTCACACTACTGGTTAGGCAGAGTCCCTCATTGACTCTCTTCCATAGGAATCTGGATGAGTGGATGGAGATCATAGTTGTACCCCAGGTATCACTTCTATGTCACTGTTAGACAGAGGCACAGTATACTAACGTCGGACAAGGGCATAGCAGCATAACTTGTAATTGGGTGGCGAAAGACAAACACATTCTACTAGGCTTACCAATGCCCTAGGGCAAATAGCCTAGTATGAACCTATGAACATGTGTGTACTGCTATAGTACTTCTGCCATATGTTGCATGTGTGTGTGTTGTGGGGGATGCACAGGTAATGGCCGGATACTTCTGCACAGGTGACACGTCTGACACATTCTGGGTGTTCATCCCTACATACTGGATGTGTGTTGCCATCCAACCCTGTGATGTGGACACACATTACTCAGCCTGGATATACATATCCGAACAACACCACAAGCACAGTACACTACCTTGCTATGTATGCATGTAATTACACAGTTATTCACTAGTTATGACAGTGATGCTATCCATGCAGCCCATTGGGCCAGTGGAAGCCACAACACACACCGCCAGCACCTTTGCATATGCTTACCACAGACATCCCACATACTGCATGTACTGTGCACACACATATCTAACCCAGAACAACTGCACACCACTTATTAATCCTGTCCAGTGGACTACAGATACAGGCATATTGTATAACAATAGTAGGAGGCTACTGCAGCAGAGGGCAGATTCACATGACGGCAAGGCATCTGTGGTCAGCAGTGTTAAGATGCTTCACATTCACCAAATGCACAGATATTGGCAACATTGTTGCAGACAGTTTAGGTGCAGGTACCCCCATTCTCCTACACATGTGGTATTAGTTATCCCAGATGACTGTCACCTCCCTATCCTCTCACATGTCCAGGTGAGAGCCACCCTCATCATTGCAGAACACATAGCATCACTGTTACGAAATGGTATCCCTGGATGTGTGCTACATTCACCCCTGGAGGACATAGCACCACATGACAGACTGATATTAATCCCTGGCCATACTACAGGATATGTACCTGAACAGTGCCATACATACACAGTGGTCCCACACCAATGAGGAGGAACCTCTACTGACCCTGGGAACTACTGCATCATATGCACAACTGGCCTTGTGTTCTAAGCTATGGAAGTGTTAAGTATGGGCAACATGTACAGCAATATTACATATGTTTATATTTCAGGACTATGTACACACAACCTATCTCATGGACATACCTATAGATAGTGAACTATGATACATTTGGAGGTGTCACAGTATACACAGGATTAACCTGCTACTTTGCATTACCTGTGTTTGTGGCAGCTGTTGCTGTGCCAGTGGTGCTTGTTGCTGCTTGCTCCTTGCTGCTTGCTGCTTGCTGCTTGCTGTTTGCTGCTTGCTGCTTGCTGCTGCTTTTGCTGCTGGCTGTCCTTATATTTGTTTGATTTCTCTCTCTCTCTCTCTCTTTCTCTGTAGGTTTTGTGCAATGAATGTATTGCATGAGTGTAGTGTGGGTACTCAATGCTTTTGTAGGTATCTGCATAGGTCCATGTGATGGCCTCTGCACCAATTGTAAGGCAGCATTTGCTAATTGCATGCAGCCAGGTGTGTACTGATTGCATGTCTCACTGTGATTTCAGGACACTGCTATAAAAGGGTATGTGAGATAGGCGTTGCCCTTTCAGATTGTAGGGCGTGGACCATGCTGGTATGCTGTTGACAGTGTTCTGTGAGTGTGAAGGTTAGTACATCTCCCATGCTTCATGCTGTGTTGTAGATTCAGGTTGCTGCATTTCTCTTGCCTGTTCCCTGTAGTGAGTGTGTATGCATACTGACACCTACAACTATATGTCATATGTATTGCTATATAAATATATATATATATCTGTGTACATATACATACTTTCATATATGTACATTAGCTGACATTATTGGGTACAAGCTAACAATTAGCAGGGCTGTTTCTGTTAACACTACACTAGTATGGGAATCCAGTAATTGGGACTATAAAAGTCTGCCTGACATGCTTTGGGTAGTAGACATACTATATTGCCTTTATCTTCATTCCTACTATTACATGTTCCACTTATTTAGCACTATATTCCTGTATGAGAGTCATGGCTTAGTGGTAGGTCATACAGACTAGTGTTACAATGGTCTTGTGGTAGGGCCTACTAGTATGCTTATATTCTGCTTTTGACTTGAGTATAGGGCCTATCAATCAAAGTGCTGGAGGCACCTTTAAGCAGTTAAAGGGGTTAGTAGGTCTCACAGGAGCCAGGCTGTGTTGCAGATTCTGGTTGCTGCATTTATCTTCACTGTTTCCTGTAGTGAGTGTGTATGGATACTGACACCTACAACTATATTTCATATGTATTAATATATATTTATATATATGTATGTGTAGATATACATACCTTCATATATGTACATTACCTTACTTTATTATGTACAAGCTAACAAGTAGCAGGGCTGTTTCTGTTAACACTGAACTAGTATGGGAATCCAGTAATTTGGCCATTGAAACTCTACCTGACATGCTTTGGATAGTACACCTCCTATATTGCCTTTATATTGATTCCTACTATTACATGTTATATTTATTCTAGCAGTGTGTTCTTGTAAGGTAGTCATGGCTTAGTGGTAGGTCATACAGACTAATGTTATGAAGAGACTGGCAGTGGGAATTTATTTTTCTTTGCAAACTTTCAAACTGAGTACAGGACCTGTCAATCAAAGTGCTGAGGCCACCTTTAAGCAGTTAGAAGGGTAAGTAGGTCACACAGGGGTCAGGCTGTGTTGCAGATTCAGGTTGCTGCATTTATGTTCACTGTTTCCTGTAGTGAGTGTGTATGGATACTGACACCTACAACTATATTTCATATGTATTTATATATATTTATATATATGTATGTGTAGATATACGTACCTTCATATATGTACATTACCTTACAGTATTATGTACAAGCTAACAAGTAGCAGGGCTGTATCTGTTAACACTGAACTAGTATGGGAATCCAGTAATTTGGCCATTAAAACTCTGCCTGACATGCTTCGGATAGTACATCTCCTATATTGCCTTTATACTGATTCCTACTATTACATGTTATATTTATTTTAGCACTGTGTTCTTGTAAGGCAGGCATGGCTTAGTGGTAGGTCATACAGACTAATGTTACCAAGGTCCTGGGTTCGAGACTGACAGTGGGAATTTATTTTTCTTTGCAAACTTTCAAACTGAGTACAGGACCTGTCAATCAAAGTGCCATAAAGGCACTTTTAAGCACTTTAAACCAGGTCTGCGCTTATGCTGAGCTCACGCATGCGCACTGGCGGTGAGCTCCGCTAACACAAGCGCACACCCGCGCTAATTTCTTTGAAAGAAAAGAAAAAGGGGTGACAGGAAAGTGGTGAAAAGGGGTCACAAAGAGGGTAAGACAGTAGGGAAACAAGCGTGGGATTTGCAGGAGGGATGTAGGTAAGGCCCATAGATGCCCATGTCTTTGGCAGCAACAGCTGTGCATTTCCATGTATTTTGGTGAGACATTGGAAACCTTTCACCCCTGAGAGAGGTGTCAGGACAACATTAATATTTGTTGTAGAGCCAATTGTAATTAACTGTTTCAATGTCAAGCAGACATGTGTGCGACATGGACAGCTATGTATGGGGCGTAATATTTTGTGGGTACAGAGTGCCCTTTTTTTTTTTCAGGTGAGAGTGGTATGTCAGGTGAAGGAAGTCGGTATAGCTGGGGAGGTAGGTTGGGTAGGTTAACAGACAAGACAGACAAGACGCATACAGGGGCGGTGTATGACACACGTGGGGGTTACACAATTGACGGGACGGAGGTTGGGATATCCAAGATGCATGAGCCCACAGATGGCAACAGTGGAACTGATATCCCCACCCATAGGCAGTTGCCACTGTTCCTTCACAGCCCAGGACGGGCTGTGCTGGGGGCTGTGTAGGGCAATGGCCGGGGCCGTTAGCTGTGCCACACGAGCCTCGAGCTGGCGTAGGGGCCCAAGAACAGAGTCTTGGATCTCCCTTCGCACCACGGACCGGACACCTTGGAGGGTGAGTGGACGAACCCTCCGGCCACACTTGCAGACGGGGGACGGGCCCCATCCCCTGCAGCGCTTCCACCCGAAGGTGGCACAGGGCCACCGGAGGGGGTCCGGCCTGGGCACTAGTGCCAGGTGCAGTCGCCAGCTGAGGTGGGAGAGGTGGGTCCGCTGGGACCTGCCTTCCCAAGCGTTCTAGGTTTGTGAGTAGTTATGTTAGTTTGGGTTAGTGGCATTTTATTCCATTCAGATTAGTTGTAACAGCATGCATTGGTATTCCCATCAAACAAACACCCAGATATTAACACCATTGAACATGGGCATATCAATATCACATGCATTATTTGAACAGAAATACACAGTCAAACAACATGCAGGGTTGATTAATGGCAACAGGCCATCAAATTTGCAGGTATGAACAGGGCACATGCACAAACAGACATGCATATATTTTTGAAACGGACAAATGTCCATGATTAATGAAATGTTCACATACCATTATTTAGTGGGTGTTGTTATATGGAATTATAGGGTTGGGTGGAGATAGAAAGTGATGACACATTCATATGTTACACATTGATTTACATTTGTAATAGGTACACAATTAAGTTGAGGCTGATGTTTCAAAATAATTTTTATTTGACTGTCATGCTACACCTGTTACAAATACATCACTATCCTACTTATTTTGAATCTGATCAGATACATCATCCTGCTACACTTTGATGACAGGACAGGGGACAACTATGGCTGTTTAGTCTGTCAGATAATCATTCATTCTATCTGCAAATTGTTTACTGTGATCACCATATACAGAATTTGGCCTAGACATTCCAGATTCTGACACACTGAAATCAGTTTGGGATATTAAGATGTACTTCCCACATGCATTTAGTTCTGTAGAAACACACTGGGGCTACTATATTCAGGGGTTATTACTACTTTATTTATTCATACATGACCCTTTCTGTCACTCTCACACATCCTGCAACTTCACAGTTCAGGTTGGTACTTCTAGGCTTTGTTCACATGTTAGACTGGTGGTGATTCAAACACTTTCCAACAGCCTCACTTCTGTCATGATTCAGCATTTCAACAGGGGATATATCTCACATATGACTACCTCAGATTCTGAAGCTGTACTCTTGAGACTACTGCAGGTTACACTATATTTAATTAATGGTGGGACATCTGTATTACAGCACTGTTTAATTCTATCAATTATATTTCCAGTTACACTTGCATACTGATGAACTTGTTGCAGCCATACCTGCAGACTTTCAATTCTTGCTTGCACATTATATTACTTTTAATCAATACACTGCAGTGTTCTGATACATGCTACAGTATAATATTTATTTACAAGTAATGGGTGGGGTTACTAACCTGCATGGTGGCGCCGCACCAGCCTACGGGCATACATCTCGCGGTTCGCAGAGCGGACACCTGCAGCTGTAATACAAAAGAAGTAATATTGGACTACACATCTCCATGGTATCAGCCAGTTGAAATCCTTACATACATAAGCAAAATGTAACTTACTCAGTAGTGGGGCGTTGGGCATATCCCGGGCCTCCTGGATCCATTCGGTCAACTGGTCTTGCTTGCGCCGCTTCAGGTCCGCATGGTGGTGACGGACCTGCTCACCAGTGCGTGGAATGCCAGTAGCACTGGTCAGATCACGAGCCAACTGGTCCCATGCCTCTGCCCTATACGCTCCCCATGAGACCTGGCCCTGCATGAGTTGGGCCTCGTGATGATGGACAAGGAGCCAGACCATGTATCTGGACTCCTCAACGCCCCAACGCTGTGCTCGAAAGCAACGTCCCTCACCTACTCCACTCATTCTGACTGCAGGTCTGTTCTACAATCGTTTCTGCTGTGTATTCCCGCCTATGGGGCTTATATATGCCGCTTTTCCCGCACATTTCTCTGATTGGCCATTTTGGAATTGTATCTACTTCACTGAAAATGCTTTATCATGCTCCATTCTGGATTTTATCCCATATATATGCTATTTCTGCATTTCTAGGTATTGCTGTCATGGCTTAGTGGTTTAGTACCTTGACTCTAGTGCATGGTATCCTGGGTTCGAATCTGGCAACTGATTTTTGATTTTCCTGACAGAAATGAGTTGAGGACCTGTCAATCAAACATGCCAAAAGCACTTTTAAGCACTTAAAAGCAGGTCTGCGCTCGTTTGCGCGGAGCAAACGCATGCGCACTGACAGTTAGCTTGTGGGAGCGACGCGCAAACGGTGTGCGCTGGGATAAACCTTAATTGGCTAGTGACACACATGTTCAGCTCAGCACAGCTAGTTGCAAACAGTTTCAGCCTGTTAAACCGGTGCTTAGCAACGGGCACGCAGTTTGCAGCTTTTTAAACACTACTCAGCTACGGGCAGTCTGTCTCACAGCAGCTTAGCTATCAGTACATTTCTGACTATTTTTATTATTGTGTTACTTCTAAATATATGCTCCATTTCATTCCATTTTACAAAAGGGAATACTTTTACATTTGTACAATACTGTCAGGGGGCTTTTTAGTGCTTATTTACAAAAAAAAAGGTTGTTGTGGGGGCTCGAACCCTGCCTGCCTACTCTTAGGCCAGCAACTCTACCGCTAAGCTATTACTTCTTGGCTTACTTTGCATATTTAGTTCTTATATCCTTTTCCACTGACTGCTAACTGCAATTGCGCTAGTAGCACACCCGCGCACACAGTAGCAAACATTTACGGGTTTAAAAAAATAAAACAGGTTTTAATTTAATTTTATAACATCTCTTCACTTTATACACTGATGGTCTGTCGGGGCATGTGTTGTGTAGTGTGTTTATTCACATTTCCATGGCCTCTCTCGTGGCTGTTTACTTTCAGCCATTCTAGTCTTCCGGGCGTGTCCGCTTGCAGGGCTTAGCCTACAGACACGCCCCTACTCTCTTACACGGACCGTGTAAGAGTTACTAGTGTGATTCAGCATGCCTCATGCACCTCATGCATATGCATGACATGCTGACATCACACCGTTTAACTGCAGCCTCCGTGTAAGAGTTATAACTCTTACACGGAGGCTTCCTGAATCCGGCCCTACTTCTTGCAAGTTATCACTGAGTATTCACTGTAAAACAGATTACAATGCACAGAAGTCCCCACAGACCCCATTTATCTCTGAACACAGCAATAATAGGCAAAAAACAAAATAATAAAACCTTATTCACTAATTTACCCTGTATAACAAAAGAAATAAAAAAATGCCCCAACAGTAACACAGCCATATTTGCAATATAACCAACGAGTATATTATAACTTCTTGAACACAGCATTAAAACACAAATAAAATGTATACATTTCCACTGGAAAAATGCAGGCTATCCCAAACATTTCCATATTAAAAGCAAACTATCCTGAAACAACCACAATACTGTCTATTAGTAATATTCCAAATGCACTGCATTTATCTCCATAAGGGCTAGCACACTGGCTTATTCAGAACAACCCACATCGCTCACATTGGAGCCTATTTTCAGAAGAAGTGGCTAGACAACTCCCCCCTACAGCAACAGTTCTCCACTGGGTAGGAGCCACCACAATCAAGCATCTTGAGTGAGTGTGCTGGCATAAGCTTCACATCTCTGACCCATGCCTCCCTGACATTTCCAGTGTCTGCTAGTTGATCTCAGGTTGTCGAGATCACAGTCAGAGCTTTATTCCCCTATACCACAGACCTGGAATCAAAAATCAAAAACGTTTTTAACTGGTTTTGCATTTTTGTCTTCTCAGTTTGAAATGCCAGGTCCATACTGCAATTTAAACAAATTTCTGAAAGCCTTTGGGTCATGGCTGAAAAGAGTCTTTGGACCAGATCACCTATGCAGTTACTTAATAGTTAATAAATAAATAAATAAATAAATAAATAAATACCGATAGTTATGTGATGTATATGGCATTATACGCCTTACATGCCAACGTTACAAGCATTTAAAATATGCACCTCCTTTGTTTTGATTTACTACACATCGAGTGAAAAACAGCTATAAACAGAAAACCGTGTCATTACTGAAATAGATGTTTTTACCTCCATGCCTATGTCTTTGACTGTCCAGGAGAAGCTAATTCTAGAGCTCTTTAAAAGTTTTTTAGCATATATGAAAAATCCCAGACTGCAGCTTTGATAACTCAAGTAGCTCAGGTGATAGAGGATCTAGGTGGAACTGATAATATTTAAAGCTTTATGTCACTTTGTCCATCTTGTGAGATGGGCAAGGGAGGAGTCTGTTCTTG